>NC_133314.1:1161913-1285881 GCF_012295235.1 Primulina huaijiensis
TATATCTGATATCTGCTTCATGCTTTATATTAATTATATGATTGCGTGTTTCGTTGATTTATACTGGGAGTTATTCTCACCGGAGTTATCCGGCTGTTGTCGTGTTTGTATGTGTGCATGACAACAGGTGGGACAGGTTCAGGGTCAAGGAGATGAAGAGAGAGATCGTGATAAGAGTGGAGACTACGGACTTGATCTGAGATAGGGTTGAACACTTGATATTTATTAGTTGAACCTTAGTTTGTAAATGCTTGTATATAGTACAAGACTTGTACTTTACTTTTATACTGATATGTATGGTAGAGTGATTCCATTACGTTCCGCATTTGATATTATATTTTTTTAAAAAAATTTAGACTCTGTTTATTATAATTGATTAATTAGTCCCAATGACGATTAAGAACATGATTAGCGTCCGGATCCCCACATCCTTTAATCGTATCTCAACTTTTTTACTTCATTTTTCTACAAGGTAAAAGTTTTCAAACAAATCCCCATTATTTCACAATTTTTTACTGCACAATCCGTAGCATTTATGGTGTTATCCATTAAATTGCAGATTATATAAAATTTGGTATTTTCTGGTGGAGTGGTACATGCACAGATTATGTTTTTATTAAAAAGGATTATAAACTCCGATGTTTAATTGTGCTCAATAATCTGTATAATAATCTGTTTATTATCAAACATATATAATCTGTGCATTATTATGTGTTTAATTATAATAATCTTGACTTGGTTCAAAATGTTTTTTTTATCTCTCACGTCATTTTTATTATTAAAACGAATTATAAACTCCAAGATTATTAAGAATTCAGTAGATTAATCAAAATTAGCTCACTATTAATAATACATTTAGTTTTCACAAAATATCAAGTTTAGTCATAATCTACTTTTTTTATGGTTTCTTTTTTGAATATAGGATGTATTCAAAGTTAGTCCCTTCAAGAAGATTATCAGATCCAAGCCAATTACCTAGATATACGATTAAGACTGTTGATCCTAGATTTTTGTTGAGGAGAATACTAAGGCGGATTAAACCGATTAGAATATCGAAATAATTTTAAAAATTTGTGAGGAATAAATTGAAAAGTTTACGTTGACATGAGTTATGCTTTTTGAAAAATTACTTGAATTTTGCACTTGTTTTTTCTCTTTTATTGATCGATGAGTTAACTTTTACTCCGTAGTATGTTTAAAATTTTCATACAAGAATCTAAAACTTCTACTGCTATTGTTTTTTGTTCAATCTTTATTTTTATTCTACATTTTTACTGGATCTAAGAGTTCAATTTCAACTAGATCAAATAACTCTGATAAAAGAATAGCTTTATTATCATTGTGTGATGTTACAAATTATGTTTTTTAAAGAAGAATGTAGGACATTGTGGCTATCAGGGTCTCAATAGATGGCATAGATACTGAATAACAATGAGACATGACGCTTTGAAATGTTTAGAATGAGGAAACATGTTTTTTTATAAACTATGTGATGATTTACTTAAAAAATATAGCTTACAGCCAACAAAAAGAGTTGAAATATATGAAAAAGTGAGATTATTTTTTTACACAATGGGTCAACCTGCTTCAGTTAAAAATGTTCAAGAACATTTTTAACACTAAATAAAAAACTAAAATCATAATAAGACGAACCTATATAATCAACTTTTTTATTTTCTTCATTATAACTCATTGACATAAAGTTATCATCAGCAATATTTTTTATTAAAGCGGCTAAAAATATTGTTGATGATAACGGTGCAACTCGGAGATTTTAAATTATACTTTTATATAAATAATCTCTTTAATAAAGACAAAAAAAACACTTTCTTTTTTCTCTCAAAATTGCCCATATATGATATAAATATTAAACTTTTGTTTTTTCTTTTGTTTTTTTTATTTCTATATCTCAAATTGAACTTTAGTCCTTCATTAACTTTTAAAATTATGATATGATCCTCAAATAAACCTAATTTATTCAAATAACATAATAACCCTTTTATTAATTTTTACAACAAAAATATTACTCTTATTTGAATATAAATAATATTAATTAGAAAAAAAATTGTACACACGTGTAGCCTGCGCAGATACATTCATACATACATACATACATACATAGATACATATACATATATATATATATATATATATATATATATATATATATCTCGCCACCCCCACAATCATTATTTGCTCCCACACACAAATGGCGCCGACGGTTCCTCTTGTTCATGATTTGTCCATCAAAGACCTAGCCAATTCATCAGATATCAAAACAATCCCTTCTCAATTCAATTTTGTTACCGATCCCAAAGGCTTGATTTCGGAATCGCTCCCAATCGTCGATTTTTCCCTGCTGGTCTCTGATATTGCTGATCAACGGTCCCAAGCCCTCTCAGATCTTGGCAAAGCTTGTGAAGAATGGGGATTCTTTGTGGTATGCTCCCAAACAGCAGTTTATAAGTATTTCTTTTACAATAAAAAATTGCTTGAAAATTGGGTTTTCAATAAATACTTAATTTTTTTGAACAGAAGGGCGAGTCTGTATAGTGTTAAATTCTCTTAAAACAAATTAATTAAATAGTAATAATTTTGCAGTTGATAAATCATGGGATCCCAGAAACTCTGATGAAGTCCATAATCGAAACAAGTTCTGAGTTTTTCGACTTACCGATGGATGAGAGGCGGCGATATGAGGCCAAAAGTGCGTCGGATCCCATAAAAGCCGGTGCCGGCACTGCCAATGGTTCAAACCACAAGGTTTTCTTGTGGAGGGATTTCATGAAATCCTATGTTCATCCTCATTTTCACTGTCCAGATAAACCTCAACATCTACGGTAATAAACTTACGATCCAATGTAACAATGAGTAACCAAGTTGGTATTAATTCGACACTAAATTTGTAAACATGATACCTTTAAAGATTTTAACTTTTTTTTTTTTAACTATGAGAATTTCTAGGGACATTGTATTCGAGTATTCCGAAAAATGTCGATGGGTTGTGAGAAAACTTCTCCAGGGAATTTCTGAAAACCTGGAATTGAAACCAGGATCCATGGATGAAGCTCTGAACCTGGATTCTTGCTTTCAATTGTATGCTACAAATTTTTACCCGAAGTGCCCGCAGCCTGATCAAGCGATCGGGATCCCTTCACACACTGATCCTGGCCTTTTGACATTTTTGATCCACAATGGAGTTGCTGGCCTTCAAATAGAGCATAATGGGGAGTGGTTCCATACCAATTCTCCAGAAAATGCTATATTGGTTAATACGGCAGATCATCTTGAGGTATATTAATTTCATCGGAATGCCAGCGTTACATTAAAAAAAATGATTAAAATTGCTCGAAAAAACCAAATACAGCGGATCTAAGCTGAAATATGACAACATAAATTATCAAAATCGTAAATAGTAAAAATACAGCATTGAAAATACAAAATTTTCCATTTATACGATTTTTGTCATGGTACAAGAAATCAAAAGCATCATTTTCTATTTTTAGTTATTTTTGAATGGTTGAATTGATTTGACCAGATATTTAGCAATGGACGATACAAAAGTGTGAAGCATCGAGCTATAGTGAATACCGAGAAGGTCAGGGTTTCTGTGGTCGTGGCAAATGGTCCAGCACCAGATGTAGTTGTGAGCCCATGTGTGGACTTGGTGCAGCGCGATGGCCGTGCTTTGTATGGTTCGATGAAATTCATAGAATACGTCGAGACACAATTAAGCAATAGATACGACGGCAAATCAAACTTGGAATGTATCAAGATCCAAGGCAACCAAGAGTAGAGCATTCTTCTTCTAATATTANAGTGTGTGTGTAATAATGTTTGTATCAATATATATATGGTTCGCTACATATGATGTTTCTCTATAATTACAAGATATTCCGTATTATTGGTATATGTTATTATCGATGATTTCCTAGATTTATGATTTATAATTAAAATATTATTAATAAATCATCCAGCATGTACAATATATATTTTTTTCATCCATCATGATTATTTTATTAAAATACTTTTGAACTATGGTAGTTTATATATTTAAATTTTAAAATTAAAATAAGAATTTTTCGACAAATTTTTTTTATTAAAAATATTGATTTGATCTACCAACTAGCTAGCAGCACATTGAGGACTAACAAGCAATGTGGCCAAATTCAATAATGCTTTTCTTCATAGGTCCAAGTGTTCATTTTCCCTTTCACTTGTAGGGTGGGGAAGAAGTGACGAATAAGCCTTTCCTAGTCTCAACGGATTTGTCATTTTCGGACACCAAAATTTTACTTTGAGTTTGGATTTCTCACTGACACTGATAGTTTTGGATCTTTAGAGAGCGGTCTGAGCTTTATATTGTCAGAATTTTCATAGACTTAAAACCTTTTTGATATACGAGGAGTTAGTGAAAAATCTCCAATCAAAATATTTCTTTGGGTTCACTCTCTATCAACAAAATTGTGATACACTTCATGTGGAAATGTGGTACTAAAAAAATACCCAGAGACTGAACACAAAAAAAAATCGACGGCTGAAGACTGAAGGTCAATTTCCCGTTTGATGTATTCTTAAGTTCGGCCTTCTTTGAAAGTGAGTAAGTACGAGCTCGGACTTTTCCGACCCCTGATTAATAATGAAGCATAACTACTAACGGGTTAGATCAATTTCAGATATAGGCTTGGGTCCGTCCAAATATGAAAATTTTAGGGGGCATCATCTTTTATTCCCCAATTCATTAGATTTAACTTTGACAAAAGTTTAATGATTATCTAAATATCCTTTAGTTTTTATAACATTAATTGATAATCATATTAAGGAAATGTTTAATAGTTAAAAAGAAATTAAGCAATATTATATATAAATATGAAAGTGCTTTTCAACAACTAGTCAAATATGATCTATTACTTAATCGAAATATTCAAATAATGTCACTACCTTATAGGTAAGTTGGCATAAACCTCTCCTACAAAAGAAAGAGACTATCGGTAAAGATTTCTTCATACGTAACTATGAATTTTATTTACTTCCAATTATAATAAAATTCTTAAATACTGTGTATTGATATGAAATATTTGAACGTTGATATATAATACCATTATTATAAGTTATTTATTAATAATTTTTTTTTTCATATGATACCATCTGGGACTTGGAATAAAAGTGAATATGATACGTGTCATTGTTATACTAAAATTTTCCTTAGTGACTTTCGCACACACGGAGGTTGTTGGTTTACAGCCTATATACTATCTTCAACTCAAACTGAGCTAAGAAAATGAGACATTTAAAATTCTAGAATAATAATGAATATAAAGTTCTTATTTTGAAATTTTGACAAAACATAAAGGATTTACTAAATATATACCAAATAAATTAAACAACAGAGGATTTTACCGAGATCCCTTAGAATCATAAATTCATAAAAAAATCACCCATAAACGCCTTAAACGTTATTGCTTGGCTACGCAGACAAAATGGCTACAACTTGAATTTATGATTTTTTGGTTAAACTCGAACCTTGTGTTAACCATTTTCTGGTTCATCTTTTTACCTTATGTTCTAACCAAAGGCTCTTATATTACATCAAATTCCAAAATTTAAATAAATCTTTTACTATCTCAATTTCATTCCAAGTTACAAATAAATATAGATCATGTCATAGTAAGGGAATGATTTAGCAAATATAATTTAACCTGTAATTTAGGCTAATTTATGAAATATAAATATTAAAACAATAAAAAAAAATAAATTTACAGAATTGTACTCAGTAACAGAAGGCTTTTTGCAATAAGTGGAAGCTTTTATTAAGAAGGGTTGTTTACAAGAGAAGAATAGAGGGGAGCAAACTCGACTGTGTCCTCCTAAGAACACGAAACTAACTATATATAGAAGGAAAAGCCGGACATCAAACCCCGGATTCCAACTAAAAATATAAACAATTATAAAATTTCTGTAATTATAAAAAATATCATTTATAATTTGTTCAACTATATTCATTCAATAAAATATATTAGTATTAACATTTTTTAATATAAATAAATATATTTATATAAGCGTATATATATAATATTTAATTAAGTATTTGGATCGGATAAGGATAGAATGCTATCAGACTCCTCACCATCCCCGGACCAGAAAATCTTCTTTTATCTTATTATTCACTTATTTAATTGAATCCAAAAAGAGTATGTCTCTTGTGAGACGATCTCACAAATCTTTATCTGTAAGACGGGTCAACCCTACCACTATTTACAATAAAAAGTAATACTCTTAGCATGAAAAATAATATTTTTTCATGGATGACCCAAATAAGAGGTCTCACAAAAAACGACCCATAAAACCGTCTCACACAAATTTTTGCCATCCAAAAAAGACCTCCATACTTTCATCTATCCGAGTCTATTATCATATTGTCCATTCCTAATCATGGACCAAACTAGGGATACTAAATTAATAGGACGGGGGGAAAAGGGGGCCAAGAAAATCAAATGGTTGTCAGATGAAAATTGGTGGCCTCCTGGAACCAACTCAAAATTCAATAATCAACATTGGTATTCCATGTTATTAAGTATTTATAATTTTTAAAAAAATAAATTTCATGTGGATATTTTATTCACTGATATATAAAATCAAGTTGCTTGGATACGCCAAGACAGAAATGGCCCCTACCAAAGATTTCATTAAAAAATTTATATGATTTGATAAAAATAAAAATTTAATTATTCTTTGTCGAGAAAGAAGGGTGACATATGTTTTTCGGTGATATCTTGAAATCTTTGATAATGACAAATGAATCCTACAACAAGATTGATGAGTTCATTATACAAGTGTTGGACATTCTCTTCTTAAGAATAATTTTGTCCTCCTTAATGCTTCGGTTTATGTAATTTTTCACCGAGATACAACAATTTCTTATTACAATAACAACATTGTAAATCGTAAGAACAATAACTATAAAAATAGTGTGTACTCTCTTCCAAGAGAAAGAAGTAGAGGAGAAAGCAAAATGAATGCAATATATGTAGAAAAATTTGATGATCAAAAGTGTTTACTTGTTGTCTTTGATCATGTATTTATATATCTCAATCATTAGAGATATGTTGTTTTATCCTAAGAGGTGTTCCTTCATCCAAAAGTCTGATAAGAAACGTCAAGAGACACCATTTAGGTGTAAGATATCATAAAACTCGTAAATTTTAGACAATCAGCGCCGTCAAGCACCTATGAGCCATTTTACGGGTGCCTACGTGCCTCTTTTATGGCCTTGGAAATTCAAGGGCAGTGAGGCAAACACTAAGGCACTTCCCCTATGGCCTTGGAATAATCGAGGGAATTGGAGAGGCACATGCGGCCTTGATTGTTCCAAGTCGCACTGTGGAGCGTTGAGGCACCTAAGAGGTCGCCCAAACAATCTTTTGAGTTTTTATTTGTTTAATTTATATTCATTAATGCATAAAATATTTCAAACAATTCCCCACATAGATGAAATTAATACATGAATGTATGTGATGTCGAAATAGAGTATACATGGAAAATTATTGCATCATGATAAGTAATTTTTGGTTTTGAACCTTTCTTAGTATAATACTATCAGATTTAGCGGGTCACGACGGTTGTAATACTAATTAGCGACGGTTGTAAATAATCTGTTGCTATTGTTGTCGCTAAATAATTAGCGACGGTCAAAACTGTCTGTAAAAAAATGAACCATAATTTTAATTAATCTCCCTTAAATTATCTCTTAATCCATTGAGATCCTTATTGAAAAAAATCGAGATTTGCGGATACATACTTGTAGATTCGTGTATATACTTGTGGATTTGTGGATATATACTTGTGGATTCGTGGATTTTCATTATTTTTAGATGGATAATTTATGAATCAAATTAATATATAAAAGTTATATATGTGTGTATGTGTGTACATAGTGTATTATTGTATATATTTTAAATTATTTTAATAAAATGAAAAGTGTGTTTTCAACTCACTATTTTATTAAATTAGTGTGATAGTGATCAAGAATTACTTCGTTAAATTAGAATTGTGTTGCAATAAAATATGATTTTTTACCTCAACACTAAATTAAATGACGAAGTAATATTACAAGTCACGGCCTTTAACTTTATTTGTATGTTTTTCAACCTAAATCCATAAAGTGTTAAATAGTTAATGTCTGTTTCCTAAGTTAGATTTTTTCTAGAAAAATAAGCACTTTATTCAAATATTATTTTCACTAGTCGTTTCCACTGACTACAGATGCCACAAAAAATGCGTGCACCGAAACTTTCAAGTCTGGGGATCGGAAAGTATCTAGAACTGAAAATATANAACAGTGTGAACTTGTAAAATGCTTTTGAATTTTCTCGTATGAAGAACGAGAAAATTAAATACAACAATATGAATTGGATTTTTAGTTTGCGGTTGTCTAACTTTGTTCTATCATGAGATATGAGTCTATTCATACTTCTTTCAAAAGTTGGAGATACATTTTTCAATGTTAGTCGTGTATCTAGGCTTGAGATTAAATATGATCCGTCAGATATTGATATAATGGTATATATTGCACCTCATTTGGTGAGTTATAACCATTGTATCGTATCTCTTGGTCAGATTCAATTTTTTTTGGTTCATTTCGAATTGAAAGGTTCAGATTGCATTTCTTCAGATGATTACATGCTTTGGATACAAACCGAGATCTTTCAGATCTCAAACAATTAATTTCTCATTCACCTTAAATTGAGTTTCTATCAAATTAATATTATAAAAATACAAATATATTTCAACTTTTATCGGACGAATAACGTTCTATCGATTTTTTTTTTAGTACTTGCATTCCTCAAAACCTATTTCCAACATATTGTAATCAAAAGGGTTTTCCACGTTTGAGATGATGACAGACACGAGAAATCCCACAAAAAAAGTGTGAATATTTTCAACTGCAAACTTTCAAGTCAGGATAAAATACTTCAACTGCAAAGTTTCTTACCTTCACACTTCCAATGTGAGAAACATTTATAGAGCCTTGTTAAACTCAAAAAATATATAACTCTTTAGGTAAAATCAACTTTCTATTAAAATATTATATTTTATTTTTCTCGAAATCACTAAATCTAACAAATATTACTAATTGACATGGATGCTCTCCTATATAGTTCATATGTCGATAATAAAATATATATTGCATATATTAAAATCTATAAGAAAAATGAAATTTTTTCCCCCCCACATTTTGAAATATTGATTATTGCTCTGGTTTATTTATCGCTTTATTTTTTTAGATGGATTTTAATGTGTGTAACAAGACTTTATTTGCACCATATGAGCCACGTAAGATACAATCGGTGTCAAATAAGCAATATTTGATAGGTCAGGTGGATTTCGTAAAAAAAAGACCAAAGCAAAAAAAATTCTGAATTATTAGATGAAAACCAAATTTTGACAAGTTACAGAACTAAAATAAAAAACAAGACAACTTAAAGGACCGAAATCTTAATTTCTCACAATTAGATATAAAATAAAAGACACGACTTATTTGCTTACTTACATATTCACACTCACGATATATATATTTCCATAAATTTGAACAGGTTCTGCTCCTAGTTCCAAATTATATTTCTTTTTCTTTTTTTGAGTACAGGAAAAGATGTGTGGACTCGGACTCGGACTCGGACTCGGACTCGGACTCAGACTCAGACTCGTACTCGTAC
Source organism: Primulina huaijiensis (assembly GCF_012295235.1). NCBI lineage: Eukaryota > Viridiplantae > Streptophyta > Magnoliopsida > Lamiales > Gesneriaceae > Primulina > Primulina huaijiensis. The sequence goes on from NC_133314.1 coordinate 1,171,627, forward strand.
TCGGACTCGGGCCTCTACAATTTTTTACAAGAGTGAGACCAATCTGCTTCTGATTCACACGTTATTTTTCTTATTTTTAACGAGTCATCCATTGACCAACTTAGGTTTAATCTTTTAAGACATTATGAGGATAGATAGGTGCGGCAGGCAATCTGCTTTCATACCCCCAAAGACTTCGGGCTAAAACCTCGAGATTAGGGATGGCACATACAAAATAATATTGTTCATAAAGTTATATCTACAACATGATTATTATTAAAAAAATATATAGTATCGTCTCTCAATTATAAATGTAGAATACCAAAAATATGTTGCAAAATATAAATTATATGAAGTTTATTTAAGTTTATTGTCTGCGTGCAAGCGTTGAGTGCACGTAAAGTTTTTTTTGATGCTAATCCATAGTATAGGTAATTTGTTTGTTAAAACCTGGAATTGTAAGTATATATGCTGCAATCTTTGTGACAACTTTTGTTTTTGCAACATAGCCAAACAAGCCATCATTCATTCAATTTGACTAGGAAAAATGCACCAAGAATTTTTTTTTTAATTATCATGTTGGACAGATGTTGCACCATCTTATTTACAAATTTGATCGTGTAATATTTAAATAATGATAAATTTGGCATAAATATAATTTTAAAATTAAATAATGATAAATTTGGCATAAATATAATTTTAAAATATTGATCCCATAAAAACCAATATATGATGAGCCTACCTAATTATTACATTTGCCTACCCTGTTGCATTTAGTTGGCCACTCCGACAAGAAAGTCGATATTCATACTATTACACTCAATCTAGTACACACACATTCAATCTAAACATTTCAAAAAACAAGAAAAAATTGAGAAATTTTTTGTCGGATAGCAAAAATATTTTTTATTAGGGTTTCCATTCTTGATTTTGAGCAGGTATCTTATAAGACGGTCTCACGAATATTTATCTGTGAGACATGTCAACAATTCCGATATTCACAATAAAAAGTAATACTCTTAGCATAAAAAATAATATTTTTTCATTGATAACCCAAATAAGATATCTGTTTCACAAAATACGACATGTGAGAACGTCTCACACAAATTTTTGCCCTTGATCTTTAGTTGAACACAAACAAAGCTCCACGTTATGAATAGATAATGTCGTTTGTATGAACAAACATCAATATCATTCTACATAAATAACTTTCTGGTCCATTTCAAAGTTTTCTGATTTTTGTTTTGGTACACTAACTTTGATTTTTCAGGCTTTCATTCTTATTTTATTTGAGTCTTGACGTGACATCTGAAAATACTGACGTGACAAGAAAAAAGTGTTGATGCTATATCGAAAATTATAACTGACTTGTCCGATATCATGTTAACAGTTTGACCGAAATAGACGAAAATTAGAAGTTATTGGAAAACCCAAAATTATTCAAGTATAAAGACCAGATTTTTCTCTAACATTTATTATAAATTATTTTAAAATTTCCATCAATACGTGATTATTAATATATATTACACTAAATCGGCAGCAGATATTATTGACTTGCATGGGCACTCCCCGGTCCCTATAAATGGCCGCTCATTATCTTCATTTGCTCAACAAAAATATTCGAGTGATCGAATAAACACACACACACACACGAGAAATGGCACCCACGGTTCCTCCTGTTAATGATTTGTGCGTGAAAGACCTTGCCCAATCTCCCGACCTGAAATCTATTCCTTCCCAGTTCACTTTCATCAATGATTCGAAAGGCTCGAATTCGGATTCGCTCCCGATTGTCGATTTTTCCATGCTCGTCTCGGATAATGCTGATCAACGTTCCATTGCCCTCTTGGATATACGCAAAGCCTGTGAAGATTGGGGATTCTTTGTGGTATGTTCTCCAACCACATTCACTTGGATTCTCTTTTATAATTAATAAATGAGTGAAAATATAATTTAAAAAGCTTCTGTTTTTTACATTGAATTAAATAATTTTAGAACTTATTATATATATGTAATTGAGTTTCAAAAGAAACGTAAAATTAATTCATGAATCTAGCTATATTGGTTATTAGTATTTATTTATTTTTAAATACTAAGAACGTTCTCTTGATTTTTTCAAAAAAAATCTCCGCAGCTGATAAATCATGGGATCCCAGAATCACTGATGAAGGCCATAATCGACGCGAGTTTGGAGTTTTTCGACTTGCCGGAGGAGGAAAAGCGGCGGTACGAGGCTAAGAGTGCGTCGGATCCCATAAAAGCCGGCAGTGGCACTGCCAACACTGCGAACAACAAGATTCTCTTGTGGAGGGATTTCATGAAATCCTATGTTCATCCTAACTTTTACTGTCCAGAGAAACCTCAGCATCTAAGGTATAATTTATAATTAATCGTATAGATGGATCTCACAATTTTCGGTTGGATTTGGATACAATATTATTACATTTATAATGTGTTGATTTTAGTTTTATCCAGGGACGTTGTATCCGAATATTCAGAAAAAAGCCGACGTGTTCTGAGGAAACTCCTGCAGGGAATTTGTGAGAACTTGGAATTGGAAGCAGGATCCATGGATGAAGCTATGAACCTGGATTCTTGCTTTCAGTTGTACGCTGCAAACTTCTACCCGCCATGCCCGCAGCCTGATCTTGCAATCGGGATCCCTCCACATACTGATCATGGTCTTCTAACATTCCTCATTCACAATGGAGTTGCTGGCCTTCAAATAGAGCACAACGGGGAGTGGTTCCACACCAACTCTCCAAAAAATTCTATTTTGGTGAACACCGCAGATCATCTCGAGGTAAAATTATACTTTTATTAAGTTCTCAAAGTTTGATTTCGCGATACAGTACTAATTTTTCATTAACCAGATATTTAGCAACGGAAGATACAAAAGTGTAAAGCATAGGGCCGTGGTGAACACCGAGGCGACCAGGATTTCAGTGGTCCTGGCGAATGGTCCAGCACCGGATGTGATTGTGAGCCCATCGGAGGAATTGGTGAAACGTGACGGTCGCGCCTTATATGGTCCGATGAAATACATAGAATATGTGGAGACAATGCTTAGCAATCAATATGGTGGCAAAGGAAACTTGGAATGCTTGAAGATCCAAGCTGATTACCATGAATAGAGCATCTATCTTCTATACTTAATTATAATGTGTGATTTTTAAATAATCGCAGGATTTTACAACCTTTATTATTATGGGATCAAGATATGTACTACATGCATGTTTGTATTAAATATTAATTATACTTGCCGCTTAGCGGCATACGGTATTTTCTTTTACATCTTTCGCAAAATAAATAAAATATAGATGTTGTAGTAAATTTATAGTTTTAAAAAAAATCTTGAGGGTATGAGAAATATAAAAATTTTACTAGAATTTGTATTTATTAAAAATACTGAAGATTTATGACTATTTTGGAATATAAGAAAAGAATATTTTATGTCTGTTTTAGTACGAAGAATAGTTTGTTAAAACTAGGTCTCGAACTTAAAACTTTGTCTCAAACTTAAGATCTGGATTTCGGATGAGTTTATGGGTTTAATTTAGATGTGGAAATTTTTTCTAGAAACAATTATAATGTCTCACATAAGTTGATCTACCCAACTACCTACAGCTAACGAAACAACAGTAGCCATTGAGGACTAATACACAATATGGTCAAATTCAATAATGCTTTTGACTATATTTGGTCCACGTTTCATTTTGTTTTGTAGTGATATCATTTTAAGTAAAAATTTGTGTGAGACGATCTCATGAATCGTATTTTGTGAGACGGATCTCTTATTTGGGTCATCTATGAAAAAATATTATTTTTTATGCTAAGAGTATTACTTTTTATTGTGAATATCGGTAGAGTTGACTCGTCTCACATATAAAGATTCGTGAAATCGTCTCACAAGAAACCTACTCATCATTTTATTAGTGTCGATGGATTAATTTTGATCGTTGAAACTTTATTACATTTGTAGGAAAACAGTCAATTCAATTCCGCCGGTTTGAGTTCGTCGTTTGATGTAATAATTATTTAAATTTCTTCAAGTCTTCATAAAAAATTAATCCTCATGTCAGTCAAATATGATCTACGACTTCATCAAAATACTTGATTAAAAAAATAAATAGTGATGCAGCTAAAATTAATGAGTCTTGTAGACTGCGGACACGAGATTCGACTAATTAGTAAACTGGTGCACTTGACCGGTAAATGAGCTCACCTGGTAAACAGATCCACGTAGGCAATATCAGTTAATTTGCGGGGCGTCATCTGCGTCACGAACACTCGTTAAGTGGGCGTCGGGAGGGTTCCCGGCATAGACACTCCGACGCTCCAGTCAGTAAGTAATTCAAAGAAAACTCAGAGAATTAAAGAACTTTTATAAAAATGATAATATCTCCTTAATTGTCCGGAAATTCCTCTATTGATAGATTTTTAAGAATGCCTAATGGGCTCGGGTTTCTGAAAGCATAATCAATATGTTGGACGTCAATATTGTTAAACCCAATCGATTTTATTAACCCAACAAATAATTGGTCTTATACCCATCAGAAAGTATAGCTTTATAAAAATCTTTATGGCTTCTACGATGACTCGGGGCAAATATTTATAAGAATTAAAAGTATTATACGATTGATTAGACCATATATTGAGGTTAGAGGTGGACATCGGGTCGAGTTCGAATTTATCTTGTTGGGACCCGACAAGTCAGGTAATCGAAATCGACCCGAAATTGTCGGGTATCTGAAATTTTCTTCTGTTTCTTTTTACCTTCTTCGCTAAAATCCGAAAACATCTTCAATAAAAATTGTCAATATCTATTTTCAAATACAAAAATCTTGAAGTAATATTTGTGGATTTGTCTTTTGTATTTCCTTTTANACCTAAAAAAAAGTATTCAATATATGTTCCTACTAAAATTAGTACGAGACACCAACCCGAAAAAAAAATTTGGATTCAAGTACGACTCGACCCACAAACTGAAGACTTGGAATATTGAGAAAATTAAAGTACACTTTACGTGGGGTGCCAATATCATCTTAAATCTATACCATGTATGAAGTACACAATCCCTCGATAAGAAAGTGATCTATTCTCAGACCCAACACACCACAAATGGCCTTGCACCTCCAAATTCCCTTTCATGTTTGCTGTCTCCCATACAAACTTGAACAGGCCAAGAGCCTTATCAAGTTGCTTCACCCCATTCCACACGACCTTTTCCTCATCTGATGTAAGAATCTTACCCATATACAAGCACAAGTTACCGCTGCCAGCAATTGTATGCGTGCCTCCGCGAACTTCCACTTCAATATCTTTAACACTGCCATAAAGGTAATACAGCAGAAGTGTAAATAAACATTGCGATGAGTGACCCAATGTCGTCTTCAACTTCTTCTGCGCCAAATATTCCTGGTGCCGAGTCTCTTTGTATCCAATGTTCTTATCTACCAACACATCCCTGATCTGATAGAGCCCTTCTTTCATTACCTCAAGTTTGGAAACATGGAAAGCTGATTCCTTCTCATCATCTAGACAGTTAATGAGATCGATGGACATCTCAAGAAGTTCCTCCCATTTGCGAGATTCGGTGGAATCCAACCCTTGTTTTATAGGCCTGGGGCGCATCCAGGAGGTATACTCAGGGTCATCATAAGATGTAAACGACTCGAGAAACTTAAGACAGCCAACAACTATTTGCTGCGCCAATCTTATCTGTTTACTTGGATGGTGGCAATGAATCAGAACGTCAATATCAGATTTCAATCCATTCAGTATCTCCTGAAGCGAACCCATCCATATGTGATGCTGTGTCACCTGCGGGCATATGGTATGCCTGACCAACTTCCTTTGCTGCGCAGAAATGCTCAAAATGTCGGCAACTTTAGTCAAAGAAGTTACTTGAAGTTTCTCCCTTTCACTTGGCTTACCAAAACACTGAAAAGCTCTGCACTGATCTTGGCTACCAAATGAAGCCATTAAATTATTTTTCATCGTTTCTTGCATCAAAGGAATCCCAATGAAGGCCCTAACAATGGATCTGAAAGCATGCAATTTGCGCTCCAAAGCTTCATCAACGATTCTTGAACCGTCGTCAATATTCACTAGCCTGCCACCAATTAAATCCACTTCTTTCAGCGTATGGCTCCATTTCTTCAACTTCAGAAAGGCCTTCTCACTCCATTCCGACGTTAAAATCTCCTCTCCTTCTTCCCCTGTGGAATGATACAACACCAGTCTTGAATGCAACACTCCATTTCGCCCGCCGATTAAATGTTTAGCTCCTAAAAGACAATTTTGCAAATATCTAGAGCCCATTTTCAAGTTAAAATCTCAGATTCTAACAAATGAGGCTACAAAACCAAATTTCTATCCACAATATCACCTTAGTGTGACAATTGATCAAACATGTTATGAGCATTAGCGAGTGATCGCTATTTTTTTGCAGCCGATAAATGATCCTCTCTCCTGAATCATAGACCAATTTCTGGTGTTATTTAAATCAAAGTGGCTGAATCGAGGAATTGAAGACTGAACTGGAAGAACATTCACGAAATCATGCTTTTCAACTGACACTCTCAATTACATATATTACCTTTACCGTAATTGATTTTTCATTATTGTAGGAATTTGAGTCAAACAAAAATTAAAAGAGTGTAAATTAAGTGGGAATAAATTTTGAAATTTCCCTAAATAAAAGAAGAAATCCAGACGATTGAAATTGACTAAAATTTGTAATTATAAGATGTAACTCTCCGATGAAATTATTTTTTTTATAAAAAAAATTTAGAATATCAAAGAAACTAAATTGGATTTGGAATCTCTAAATTTAAATGACATAACCCAAATAGATAGATGATTTTGTATGAACATGGCTTACATAAAACGACATATTTCTGTCTTTTCAATTTTCCAAATCATGAATATCGATAACGAGTTAGTTGCATTTAGAGATGACAAAGGTCGAGTTTGGTTTGGGTTTTAAAGGACTTGTATTGGTAATGTTTTTTAACATTGTACCACGAGTCAAATTTATGAGACGAATTTCGATCCGGACCATGAAAAATATTATTTTTATGTTTAAAATATAACTTTTTACTAATTTTTTATTATTTTTGTTAAGAAAAAATATTGTGTAGTATACGTTCTTATTTTGTATATCAAAAGTATATTTTGTACATATTAACTATAATAAATGATGAAGCAAATCCAACCGTCTAATGGTGCGACCAAATCATTACCGTTAATACCAACCTGAAAGGTGTTTCCTCCGCCGTTGGATCGACTCAGATTCGCGCGAAGGCAGAACATCGGCGGTCGTTTCAAGGGTCACGTGCGTCCAACTGTACAGTGATACAGCGTGAACTGTACAATACAGCAGGAAAAGTACCGCACAGCTTTACCTTTTCCTATTCGGAGACGACTCCTTTGTCCTACCCATTTTCGTTCTTCCAATGTCTAGCTTTTCCGAATCGTTGCGTGAATTGCCTGTAAATATAGCCGAAAAATATGTAGCCTTCATCCCTTTTCAGCCTTATGGATCTCGAGTTTTTGATTTTTCCTGATTTTCTCCTGGAGAGATTTGGGGGATTTGATTCAGGATTTTCCTAGGGTTTCTTCTCTGCATTGATTACGTAATAAATTGCAGATTGTTTTGCAAACTGGAGGATCAAGGTTATGGGTATAACTTCTCGACCGTTTACGTGAACACGTTGCAGGAAAAAAATGCAAGAAACTTTGTGCATGTGAAGGTAAGAGTCTAAGAGATCTTGGGACTTCTTTAGTTGATATCTGAAGGAAACTATCTTCTTTTTTTCCTTTTTATTCAGGGTGGTCGGATCGATTGCATTAGGTTTTGATGCTAAAATTGCAGGATATCACATAAATATGGAGTTCTAATCGGTTGGTACCTTAACTTCAGTGGTTGATTGCTTTTAGATTGATCGGAATCAGGGAAAAGTAGGTGAAGGGAGGATTCAGTTGATTGTTTAAGTTTTTGAGATAAGTATTTTTAAGAGATTCAGTTAATAGTGAGATTTACTTTGATTTTAAGGTTGCTTATGATTTCTCGAACTTCGAAAAAGTTAGAAGTTTAGATTTCTTTTAATGGATTGTCTTGGGAAGAAGAGGAAAGGAGTCGAGATCTCAGGAGAATGTGAAAAAGTTTCTGAGGAACAAACTCAATTGGCGATTCTTTGGTCACATTTGTCACTGGAAGATTATTCAAGAAGGAAAAAGAAGTGCAAGGAAGTAGTTGTTTCGAAAATTGTTGATTCATGTCGAAGTGTTGTTAATGGAGTAGCCACTGCCCCGGCATGCGGGGCATCAAGTTTGGAACATCCAGGTAGAGGTCTTAAGAGGAAAATCGGATGCATTGATTCAGCAACTCGATTAGGTAGGAAGAAGAAGATCGACCAGGACTATGAATTGGCTAAAACAATAGGAAAGGGAAAGTTTGGGTCGGTAGTGTTGTGTAGGAGCAAGGCAACCGGGGAGGAGTTTGCTTGCAAGATTTTGCGCAAAGGGGAGGAGATTGTGCATCGGGAAGTGGAGATAATGCAGCATCTGTCGGGTCACCCTGGTGTTGTGACATTGAAAGCAGTGTATGAAGATGCTGAATCTTTCCATCTAGTAATGGAACTTTGCTCTGGGGGACGATTGCTCGATCAGATGGCTAAACATGGCTTGTATTCTGAGCATAAGGCTGCTAACATGATCAAGGAACTGATGCTGGCCGTGCGATACTGCCATGAGATGGGGGTTGTTCACAGGGACATAAAACCTGAAAATATCCTTCTAACATCTTCTGGACAAGTGAAACTCGCGGACTTTGGATTAGCTGTCAGAATTTTGGACGGTAATTTCAAAATGCACTCTTTATGATACCTGTTCTGTGGGGGTAAAATGTGTTCTTTATATTGTTTAAGGAATGCCTTCTTTCATGTTGCTTGCGTTGAGACTTTTGCCTTGTGGCCAGCAGATTTTAAACTAATTTAGTGTTTGAGCGGTCTTATAGTAAATTAAAGTTCTGATTTAGGTGAATCCTTTCCATGTCAATACCGTTTTGGTGATTATTATGAAATGAACATTTGAATTTCCGTGAGTTAGAAAGTTATCCTTTTGCTTCAATTGTGTTAAGCTTTGATTTAGCAGTGGAATAAACTTATTACGTTATTCTAGGAGTATGTTTAACTTGAGAGAGATGCGGACTATATTATAGAATACCTCACTCGATCAGTCAGCAGGTCATTTCAAGGACCGGTATACAATGTTTAGGTTGTCCTAATTTGTCAAGTATTTGCAAGTTTCTGTTTCCTACAATATGGAGGAGATAAGTTAATATACTTGACTTCTCTCTCTTTCTCTCGCACAAACACAGAGCAAACATAGTATTTGACTTTCCATTGTAGGACAGCTGCAGGTGCATTGTTGTTGAGCCAGAGAAGTTGGGGAAAAGGGAATAAGAAAGACTTGGACTTGCTTCTTTCAATTTGTCTGAGAAGATTTGACTAAAAAGAAAACAGGCAAATGTGTTAGCACCATTAGAACCAATTAGACATTTTAGTTTACTTGAAACTTGAAACAAGTCATAGCAGATAGTGAAAGGCTAAAGTAAGTTGAATAAATGTAATCTACTAGATTAAATGGACCAACAAGATCTAAGTTCTATCAGCTTATGGAAGTCTTTCACTTTTGCTACGAGTGTGTCTGTGATGGAGTAATTTTCCTGCAACTTGGTTGACTAGTTCAACTCACTTTGGGTGCACGTGTGTTAAAAATATAATAGGAAAAAACTTGTGATGGAAAATTAATCCTGTGACAGTGTTTGAAAAAGGAGCTAATGATATTTTAAGGTGTTGAAACATTTATGCCAATGCATTTTCCATTACAGGTCAGAGCTTGACTGGTGTTGTTGGAAGTCCTGCCTATGTTGCTCCAGAAGTTCTCGTGGGTGATTACTCAGAGAAGGTTGACATCTGGAGTGCTGGCATCCTGCTTCACGCACTTTTGGTTGGCCTGCTTCCATTTAAAGGAGATTCCTTGGAAACTATGTTCGAGGCTATTAAGAAAGAAAAACTAGATTTTAGTGGTGGTATATGGGAAACAATATCTCAACCTGCTCGTGACCTGCTCTCTGGAATGTTGACACGAAGTATCTCGACGAGGTTTACTGCAAATGAAGTTTTAAGTAAGTGATCTGGTTTTACCAATTCCTTCATTGAGATATTGTTTATGACTTTATGTAAATTAATAGTGTGTTGAGAGATGTGGTTATCTTGCTTTGGTGGGGATTATCATTTGTGGATGATCATTTAGATCTATAACAAAACATCAAGAACTTTTCATGTTGATTTATTTCTCAAATGAACTAAAATACATTTCATTGGTTTGGACATGACATTGTTCTACGTACTTTTTGCTTGTACATAAATGTTTATATGGGATACAAGCTCGAGATGAAGTGTTTCAACGAATCTTATAAAATATGTAGTTCATTTGTGTCCATATTTTTGGGTTTGAAACTAAATTGAAGAAAAGTAAATTGAGGGTATCCTATTCTGGATTTGTGTTTGAACCTGAACCTGATTTTTTTTTCTTATGCTCCCGAATTTACTAATGGCAACTCTAGAGACCCTTTTGCACAACAATGAGTTATGTTCTTGCTAACTTGAAAAAATTCTCTTTCCTCCAGGACATCCGTGGATTTCATTCTACACAGAACCAATTATTAACACCCTAACTCTCAAATCAAAGATAAAGAACCATTCGAGATCCACTTCGAGGCACCTAACATCTGATAGACTAGAGTCAGAGAGAGAACAAATAATGTCCTTCAACTTTCCCAGTGACGACTCTAATCCAGCTTTAGCTTCTGGTAGTTCTACTGAAATAGGTGAAGATGACAATGGACTGGTTGACGTTCTAGCAGTGGCAATTTCACATGTTCGAATATCTGAGCCAAAAAGAAGCAGGATATGCAGCCCCTCGAGACCCATCCAGCAGGAGTGTTCCTCTAACTTGAAGAGTAGCAACCTCTGTACAGCATTTTGACTACCGTGACTATAGCCTGGTGTATGCATCTCGCAGTTTTATATATTGCAGGGATTGACGATAACTTAAAAGTTGTATGCTGAGAGGCGGCGAATAAGTAGTGTCTGTGACTATGGGTATGTGATGAACTAACTTCTTCTGTACATAATTACTGAACTTTAACTTCACGAAATTCACTGCTAATGATCATGTTCTGTTTACTATCAACTTAGTTTGACTCAGTGAACATGCGAAGATGACATAATGAAGTCTTTGTTTCTATATAGTGTGCCTTTTATTGGTTGGAGAAATTTGATAGAATACTTGTATTCTAGCAACTTGTTATATGATATGCAACGAAGTGTGATTTCAGGATCGACTGCCATAAAACTCATTGTTTAGATCGCGTAGAATTGGCTGAAATCAATCGTTTGTGTAAGTCGTGGGATATTGAGGTTAGTTTCCTGTTTTCATTTGTTTCCTGCATCTTCTAGTGATAGTGCTTCTGTTCAGGCTTGAACTTATGAACCATCTTCTGAAACTAGAATGTATGCCTACGATGTCCATGGAGGAACGGACCCTGGATTTAATTTAAGATGATTGGATAAGGTAATGTATTTTGCGTATTAGTAAAACCAGTCTTTTAGGGAAAATGGAGCTTGAAATTTGAGGGTTCTTTTTCTTATTTATTTAAATATGAGCGATATTTTCTACTCATTCCAACTGTGTCTTCCTAGCGATATTCCATTCTCTGCTATTCTGTATCTTGGAGCCCGAATCAGAAGTCTAATGCTAAATTGGCTCCAAGGAACAGACTTGACCCCTGAAATATGTTTGTTCGGACACAGCTGATTCAGAAGTTTACTGCAACAAGCAAGGGTGCATTTGGATTGATTGAGTTGAAATCATAGATCTCAAATACTTGCTAATGCTATAGGATTTCTAATGCTAAATTGGCTCCATGTATGTTATTTGAAATACATGTTTCAAATACTTTCTCAAATTAAATCCTTCGATCCGTATGCAACCTTAGTAATTTTGTTTAATATTGCTTCCTCTAGTCTAGGTGGATTTCGAGATTGCGCTAGAACTCAACCTTTTGGAATTTTTTAAAATGATATTATTTTTTAAAAAAAAAGAATTCCCATGTTTTTGCTACAAAAAGTCATTTCTAATTTCTTTTTTCAAGAAGAATTTAAATATAAATTATGGATAATTTAATATTTCTGCACACCTACACTTGTACATGTTTTATCCAAAGCATAGAGTTGTATAAATTTATTTAACTTTAAACAAACATTTTTTTTTATTTTTTATTTTTTGCATTTTGCTGAACACTTGAATGTAGTTTTATTTATTAATGCATAAAGTGTAACAGTTCTCGACCCAACTCATAGCCTGAAATGTTTCTTCGCATACGATGGATTTAACAATATATTACATATTATATTTATTATCATATATTTGATGAAACAATCTAATATTTCCAAGATTTTCTTAAGCATTAAATTCAGCATAAAATGATGTATTTATATATATAAATTTTGATCAAATAAAATTTGATTAAAAATGTAATAAAAATGAGCAAAGCTTTTGTAATTTGTTATCTCCGCAATCCCCTAAAAATGCTCGTCCTAAGGTTATCATTAGAACACCAATTAAGCTCTAGATAGATTAAAATTTCGTCTTCTTTTTAACTCTTATTATTATTATATTATATTTCAAAATCATTCAAAGCAGCAAAATGCACTATTACACCTATTTTCTTTAACTTTTTCATTAACTCCTCTTGTTAGTTATCGGAAGCATATTTTGGGATTGAAAGTTTATACAAAAATATAATATTAAAACACTTTCATATAAATTTTCCTAAACCATGAGTCAGCATCCAAAATTATAATTTGAATTACCGTAAATTGTCATTTCTTGTACCCGGGATTAGTCAACATCGATATTGTTTAACAATCACACAATTGAAAACAACAAGTCTTGTATATCAAAGTCTAGTCAACCAGTTTATAAAACATAATCGGCACTGTCTTTACAACGAACAAATTCCAAAACATAATAAACTTGCAAAAACGTCTTACAACTCGAATTAAAATAAAAATTTAAAAAAACATAATTGAATCAGACTTCTTGATTCCTCTCTATCATCAGTCCCAAAATTAGTCACGTTCTTTTTCTTTGATTTGCTCTTCAGACTTATTTGCGGAAGGAGAGTAAGGGGTGAGTGATATGATCACCACTCAGTAAGCGAAGATCGTTCGAACACATACATAACAAATATCATGCCTAACATATTTCGTATAACATATATCATATGCATAAGCGTAAGCATAACATTCGCATAAGCACTGAATTTCATATTCTTTCAATGGTTTACTGATATTATTCCCTAATTTTTACTCATCTAAGGAGGTAATGTCATATAACGGTTACAATCTCATTATGTAAGGGCCATAAACTTATCGTATGTTGGTGATTCTCACTCATATCTAGTTGAATGCTCACTGTACCAAAACATAAGGTATCATATCAAATGAAGGGTAAGTAGAAGAATAATGCTCGACCAAAACTTTCAAAACGAACTAAGCCATAAACGAAATTTATAGTTTTAAAACCAGTCTACTTACTTCAAACTTGATAATAATAATAAAAAAAAACTTGAAGATGGATAGCTTGGTTCGAAATTCTTTAAGAACCACTGCATGTATTCAGACAGCGTTTGGGTTGCACTTCGATACTTGGCAGAACTTTGACTCAAAAATTTTGACAGTACTTGGGGAGAGGATTTTCGTAATATAAAGTGAATTTGAAGATGTAATTTTCGAGAATGGGATGGGGGTATTGATACACGGTGAGGTGAAACCCTGCCATAACTTATTTTATATTTCTTCTATAATTTTGAAATAATTCGTCCATACATATAATTTTGTTAAATCTCAAAAACTTGGTTCCCAAGTTTATGTAATTTTCGAATATATATTGGACTAGGTTGTTGAATGTATATTGTTTTCTTGTATAGGTTCATGACATACTTAGACCGCATTAAATTCATTAGCTTCCTTGTTGAGCAAAGTTTACCTTTCATTAATTATTTTATTCCAAATTTGATTGATATGGTAGTTTTAAATTTTGAAATCCTTTAATATATTGCATTAGATTTTTGAATTTAATATATTTATTGGTTTGAAAATTTTGAATACCATGTAATATTTAATATTTTTGAATTTTTTATTACTTACAATAATACCAAAATTTCGAAAATAAAATATTATACATGTATATAATTAAATAATAATTACATGCCCAAAAACCGTGGATCTCATATCTCTCCCTTCTTATTAGAAGTTTCGTCCTCTAAACTTGAGTTGACTTGATCTTTGAAAAGGTAGAGATATTGCCTGCACATCTTCTCTTCAAACTCCCAAGTAATTCTCGCCCTTTGTGGTTAGACCATTGCATAAGGACCTCTTTATATTTTAGCTCTTCCCCCAAGTTACCTTTGATCATGAGCGATTCAACTTCCAGAACATGGCTTGGGCCCGGATTTATTTTCTTAACTGAGACACGTGGAAGACATTGTAAATCCTTGATATATCTGGCGGCAATGCTAGTCTGTAAGCCAATATGCCCATCTTCTCCAGAATTTCAAATGGTCCTACATACCGAGGATCCAGTTACTGGATCAGACGACTCTTTTAATTGATGAGACCATTATATAAGCTTTTCACCAACTGTGAATTCCGCTAATTTGGCCCAATTCTTTTGTCTGTCTTGTGCAGCTTTGAGTCTGTCTTTGATGATTGCTACTTTTTCCACTGTCGCTTGAATTGGTTCTAGCCCAGTTATGTCTTTCTCCCCTACTTCGTCTTAGTACAATGGTGATCTATACTTTCGTTCATATAGAGCTTAATATGGAGCCATTCCAATGATGTTGTGATAACTATTATCATAAGTGAACTCTATCAGAAGTAGATGTTCACTCCAATTACTATTGAATTCTAGGGCACATACCCTCAACATGTATTCTAGCGTTTGAATCGATCTCTCTATTTGGCCATCAGTTTGAGAGTGATAAGTCGTGCTAAGAGTAACTTTTGTTCTCATGACTTTTTGAAAGCTCTTCCAAAAGTGTGAGAAAAATCTCGGATTTCTATCAGACAAGATGCTCACTGAAACTCTATGTAATCATATGATATTGTCCTTGTACAGGGTAGCCAGCTTTTCCATGCTACAATTCATGCGGATGGGCAGAAAATGCATAGATTTTGTGAGTCTATCTACAATTAACCATATTTCATAGTGAGTCTGTCAGCCAAGATGCTCAAGGAATGGCTTGAACACACTGTTCATTAGATCCATGAAGGCGGCAGGTGTGTTCGTCAAGCAAAAAAAGCATCATAGTGAACTCATAATGCACGTACCTTATTGGTGTCATGTTCTCAAATTTTGTTTGGAAAAGACTGTAACTCCCTTAAGCCGATCAAACATGTCGTCTATTATAGAAAGAAGGTACTTATTCTTGATTGTGATCTTGTTCAGTTCCTTATAATCAATGCACGATCTCATATTCTGATCCTTCTTCTTCACAAATAGTATCAGATCTCTCCACAGAGATGTGCTTGGTCGAATTTGCTTCTTGTCAAAAAATTTCTCAAGTTGCTCTTTTAGCTCATGAAGTTCAACTGGCGTCAGATTGGTGCGACACTAGGAACCAGAGTGATTTTGAGCTCTATCTCACGATTCGAGACTATCCAGGCAATTCTTTCGGAAAAACGTCCGGGAATTCCCGTACTATTGGGATGTCTTCCATTTCGAGCTCAATTTCTTCTTTCACTTTAGTGACCATTGCTAGGTAGATCTCTTCTCCAGATTTCATGGATTTCCATGTTTGGGAAGCATAAAGAAGTGACTTCTGTTCTTTGGATTTTCCATGATACACGATCTCCTCTTTGTTCGAGGTTTGGAGCTTGAC
This sequence comes from Primulina huaijiensis, assembly GCF_012295235.1. Taxonomy (NCBI): domain Eukaryota; kingdom Viridiplantae; phylum Streptophyta; class Magnoliopsida; order Lamiales; family Gesneriaceae; genus Primulina; species Primulina huaijiensis. The sequence continues at coordinate 1,187,624 of NC_133314.1, forward strand.
ACTCTTTCTCTTACAGTCTACCATCAAGTTATTTCTGGCTAACCAATTCATTCCTAGTATGACATCGAAGTCAACCATAACGAGTTGTATCAGGTCGCCACTAAAGGTATTACTGTCAATGTTGATTCTACAATCTCACGTTATTTCTGGCTAACCAATTCATTTCTAGTATGACATCGCAGTCAACCATAACGAGTTGCATCAGGTCGCCACTGAAGTTATTACTGTCAATGTTGATTCTACGATCTCAATGAATCTCATAAGTTTCAATAGCCTTACTTGTAGGAATCGCTATTCTGAAATGTTCAACTAATTTCTCAGGTTACGTCCAACTTTCTTAACAAATCTCGTAGATATAAAGGAATTTTTATCACCACAATCAAACAACACATAAGCAGACACTTTTTAGATTATGACGGTACCTGACACGACGTCGTTTGTGTCGTCTGCTTCTTCCTGCATAATGGCAAACACCCGGACATTCAGTTTGTTCTATTTTGACTTGTCGGGGTTTGCTCCTGCGTTTGACCTATTTTTCTTGTTGGGTCCAGCTGCTTTGTTGGTAGCTTCGAGACAATCTGCAATATGGTGTCCCAGTTTTCCACAACTAAAACCACGCCGCTTGCTCTACGATACTCTCTAGTTTGCCGGAAATGGCAGGTTGGGCGTGACTTGAGTTTTTGGTCGTTCGTAACTGACAAAGGCCCCTTGGATTGTCCGTCAGACTAGTTTAGTCTCTTAAACTTCTGCCCCTTCTGAAAATACTGGTCACTAAGGGGGCGTTTGTTCTTGTTTTCCACTTTTATTTGTATGATATTAGTCTCGGCTGGAAAGCTGCGCCCATCAAGTTTGCGAAACTAGCCGGCTGGTATACTACTAAAGCTGATTGGATTCGGTTGTTCAATCCTTTCTTGAATCGATGCAATTTCAGAACCTTATCTGCCATAATGGTCGGGGCATAAGTCCAAAGAACATTGAACTTGGAAGTATATTCTACCACTGACATGTCTGGAGTTTGAGTGAAACTTTCAATTTCTCTCAGCTTCTGTAGTTTGACATCTGTTGGATAATATTGCTTTAGGAAAGCGTCTCGGAACTACTGCCATGTGATTTGTCCAGTATTTGTCATAGATGACGATATTGTTACTCACCACTTTCTTGCTTTGTCTTCTAAGAAAGATACTATTACTTCTACCTTAAGTGCCTCGTGAACCTCCAGCGCTCTGGCAAACTTCAGGGTTGGTGTCTCCTTTGAATGTTGGACACCTATTCTTCCGGATGGATTCATAGTGATATTTGATCTCATTCGATGTTGGAAGTGGATGTAATATCCCATAATTAGGTATATGCAATATTTAATTATTATATAATGCTAATAAAAAAATTGAAATAAAATCGTTGTCATTGACCCTAAAAACCGTTGTCTTTGACCCTCAGAAGACAACAGTTTTATAAAACCGTTGTCTTTTTGCTTAAAAAAACGCTCTACGACAACGTTTGTATAAACTGTTTCCATATTTAGTTACGGTTTTGCTAAAATCGTCGCTAAATTTAGCGACAGTAATAGCAAACCGTCGTTAATTTCAAAATTGTGACGGTTTTAAGCAAAACCGTCACTAAATTTAGCGACTATTTAAAGTGAAACTGTCACATTTTTTAAATTAGCGACAGTTTTATTTTAGCGACGGTTGTGTTATAGCGATGGTTATAAGCAAAACCGTCGCAAAATTTAAACATGCGACAGTTTTGAAAATACCGTCGCTATTAGCCACAGTTTTACAATAGCGACGGTTTTACCAAAAACCGTCGTAAAATTTCTATAAATACCCGTGTTTTCGATCCATTTTCTTCCACCCCACTTCACAACACTTAAAATTTTTCTCTCTTACACAATTTTACCACTTCGGATTGGAGGAAAGGCTTGGGTCTTGCCTATAAAATAAAGTGAAATAAAGTCATTCACCTAAAGAATTTCAACAGTTTCTTAGCATAATTTTCGAGTTTTAGGGGCTGGTCTAGAGTAGAGTTAGAGTGGTGTGAGAATGTGGCTTTTAAATAGTTGAAAAGAGAGGAAAAAATCATTTATATACCTCAAACCGCTCCAAAAATTCCACTAAACTCTCTACTTACCCAGAAAGCTATCAGAAAAGGAGGTGTCAAAAAATTAGCAGCCAATTTTTCGTTAAAATTCAGAAACTACCGCTACCCGGGAAAGAAATAGTGTCAGAAAACTCATTTTCAAGTATCGTTTTCACTCCCATTTTTCGTACCTCTGCTAACCGTATTATATCTTAGTCTAAGCATGAAACTTGTTCATTATATGTAATACTTCTCATTCATGTCCTTGGTTTCCTGGAATCGGCCCCGGAAATAGTGTTTTTCGACAATCAAAGCAGGGGTGTAAGTTTTACTAGTTATTTCGTTTCTGGCATGTTTCGGCTGCGAATTTGAGAAAACTTATAACACAAAAATTGTAGGAAATAATATTTTCCGTATGTTGGAAAATTTGGGATATATATATATATATATATGTATGTATGTGTGTGTATATATATATATGTGTATATATATGTATAATATAAATTAAATAAATAAATAAAAATTATTATTATTGTGTTACTTTCATAATAATATTTTTGTAAATTATTATGAATATTTAAAGTACATTTACTTACTAAGACATAAGACGAGTACAAAGATTTTATATATGCTATTTTATATCACCAAATAAAGTATAAAATTATGAGCTAATACTCGTTATTTTGGTGTTTTTAGGGATAGTCTATATTAAAATGAATTAGGAAGTGTTATACTATACTGCTTATAATCACCTTGGTCAATAGGATTAGCTTGAACTTTGGATTCTCACACCCATCTATAGTAAGTCACTAAAGTGAGGTTTTTTTTTAGTGATTTCTTGTGCCTGCATCTCTTAGTCTCGTTGATGCATAACTTCGATGGCCACTTCTTCTATTATAATAAATCCTCAATCATGCCAACAACCTTCTTACCGATCAGATCTATCATCTTGATCGCATCATATTTAAAAATTTATTCTACTTAATTTACTCATTACTGTTATTACATAATAATTGAAAGCTTCGGTGAAAAGTTTTCACCGTAATATCATCACACTAAGTGTGATTCTTTTCAAGCTTTCACCAAATAAGGTTTTGGTTAATCATTGAATGAATGAACGAATGATTGAATGATAAAATGATTGACCGAGACAGAGCCCTGGACAACAGACTTTGGTCTGGAGTTTGAGTCCACTGAACAACGTGACATTGGACCGGGTATATTAGTTCAGTTGGCTCGTTTTTCCTTGCCAGCCATATTTTTTTTCTTGTACACTCATATAACCGGATGCTAACCCTATTGTCTATTATATCATTCTGTTAAATTTAACATCATATTTATTATTATTTAATTCTCGTCAAGTCTTTAAAAACTTGACATCTTTATTTTCTTTATCTATTGTAATTTTCGGAGCCAGGTATCCAAGAATTAGATAAAGAAAGAAATGTCGCGAATGATCTATCAGTGGTTGTCTAAAATATTTATAATAAATCGTTGTCATTTTTTTATCTTATGTTTTAGTTTGATCTTGTAAAACTCTGTCATAGTTTACATGTAATTTGTTCGATTCGCTTCCGCTAATAAAGTTTAGTAGTTTTTTTTTAATGCCTACAATATTTCAAAGGAGCATTTCCGTACGAGATGCTATGGTGGCATTTCTCGAGGGCTAAGTCCCGAATTGGCTGCCACAGTGGAGGTGGCTGGTTGGTGTAGGGTTTACCAACCCTTGTAGTGTTATTGTCACTATAGTGGCTATGACCATCAGGTCTGCTTGGTTAAGACTAAACCCTGGTGGCGGTGGTGGAGATCCATTCTCATCTTCGTCGTTGTTGTTATTGCTGTGGATTTCGGTTTTGCTTTGGTGGTTTGCCGATCATTTCATACAGATGATAAGTTAATAAGAATTTGTTGCATGTATAGTATTTACAAAAATCATATAATAGAATGAGCTGAATAAATTTGAAATCAATGAATAAATAATAAAAAAATATCTCTTTATTGATTTCATAAAAGTAAAGAAACATAGTCAAATTGAACGAGATAACTAAGTAGTTGTGAAGAAATATGTAGCAACAATCACAAGAAAAACTCCTAGTAACTAGAACGACAAGAACATCATAATCCAATATTTATCCATTTCCTACTGCTTCTATGGGCTCTGGTTCAATCCCTTCGGGGGCCTCATCATCGAACTCTTATGCTTGCATTTGTTCCATCAACTGCATAAGCCGGGTATTCTCCTCTCTGAGCTGTGAAACTTAATTATTCAGCCCTTGAATTTCCGCATCAACCTCGATTCGTAACTGGCGGGGTGCTGATGGTGTTGCAAGCTCGATCCTGCTGATTTTTTAATCTTTAGGTCCTCGGTTTGCTTGATCAAACGGTGGCTAACATCTGAGAGATTATTCATGGCGGCACAGGCTTCCTCTAACCTCATCTTGTTCCTTGCATTATGTTGTTTTTCCTCAGTTAATTCCTTAATGTCTCTATGTAGTCTCTCCTCTCGGTGCTTACAGGTCTCGATATCATCCCTTAGCAAGATGTTGTTTCCCCTTAATTGTTCACAATGATGGACAATCTTCTTTAGTTGCTCTTGCAATTCTGCCTCACATGCAATCAGCGCTTCGTTTTCTTGCCTTCACTCACTTAGTCAGGCTCTAAGGCGCTTAATCAAGTGGTCTTGGTTGTCGAGGGCAAGATGCTTCATATGAATGACGTCATGTGCACGAATGCGGGGTCTCAAGGGAGCCGGTGGAGCCATTTCCTAAAATAAACAGTAATCATAAAAAGCAGAAAACAGTAAGTACTAAGGCCGTTTTGGGCAGATTCTGGGTTTGAACAGAATTTTTCGAAAATGAAAATTTTGGAAATAAACATATAGATGGAAAGAATATGTCAGATAGTATTTCAGAACAATTGAAGGAATCAAATTTAGAATTTTATATGAGAAGTTGTAGCATCTACGAAACTCTCCTGAAACGACAAAAACGCGATTTCGGAGGTCTAAATGAAAGAATTTGAGAGATCTAAATGAACGAATTTGACCGAAATAAGACTTGCATCATCACCAATTTGGCCCAAATAAGACTTGCATCATCACAAAGGACTTCGCAATGTGTACTGCTCGTTGGATCACACTGGAGGATAATACATTAAGCCTTTTCCCAACTGTGTGAAAACATCCCAAATTTTTTCGACAGACCTAGCCGGATTATGAATCACGCTGCTCTGATACCACTTAAATTTCACGTCACGTGCCCATTGTTAGTCGACACCGGTGTTATTTAACAACCACACAATTGAAAACAACAAATTTCGTTTATCAAAGTCCAGTCAACTCGTTTATAAATCATAGTCGACACTGTTTTTACAACGTAAAAATTTTAAAACATAAATAAACTTGCGAAAGCATATTAAAACTCGAATAGACTTCTTGATTTGCTCTTCAGACTTATCTAGGGCGAGAAATTAAAAGGTGAGTGATATTGTCATAACTCAGTAAACGGGAACCATTTGAGTACATACATAGCAAATACACACAATCTTCGAAAAACAACGTATCATGTATAACATGTTATATTTCGTATAACATATATGCCAACTTGATTTGAGCACGCCATGAGAAATCATATAATTAATAACTTCAATACCATCTAATATTTTAATCAGCTTATATACAAATGCATATATATTATATTGTATGTATCCATTACATTGTAATATGTAAGAGTATGAAATAATTTAAAGTGGTGGTCACGTGAACTACCTAATTATTCAAAATAGACCTCTTTTGTCATTCCCTACTTTAATAAAAATAATAATAATAATACTCAATCACGCTCCGAATTAAGATGAGTAGGATGGGCGAATATTCTAGAATTATAATATATATTTTATATTTTATGCAAATTATTTAATTTTTAAATTTTGCCTACGGACAAGAAAAAAATTGATGTCATTATTATTTACTATGAACCACCGAGGTGGTTTTAATTAGAAATGTGTACTGTATTATTATATTATTAAGTTTGAGATTCTTATTTTAGAGAATATCAAAATATTTAATTTCATAACTACTCTTCTTACTCCACTAAAAACCTTCTCAAGTCACTTCATATTTTACATAGAAAAAAATCTAAACAAAACTTCGAACAATTCTTCTAAATTGAAAATAATTTCATGTTAATTATTTAATATTATTTCATCAAATTAAAAATAATAATACATATTTTACTAATAGTTAGAATTCTTAGGATTGTGCTAAAAAAAAGATCGTGTTGTCTTGAAATGAAATCTTTCCCAAGAATACTAGAAGAACTTAATTTATAGATGATTAATATTATTGCTCACATAATTAATATTTGAAAATTTTCAAATAAAGTAAAAACAATTATTAATCATGAGTAACATTCATGGTTAAAATTGATGGTCAAATGTTGACTTTCCGTTGTGCCATAGTCTAGTTAAATAAATTGTGTGTTTTTTCATCAAATATGAAGTATAACAAAATCAGTTGTTTGAAGTTTTCTCATTTCCATTTCAAAAAAAACAAACAAACAAAATCGAACTCAAACTCAAAAAAAGTAATTTTAAAAAAAATGAGCAAGAAAGAGTTTTCGTCGAGTATTCTCGAACGTGTTTAAAATTTGTTCGTACCTTAAACTCAAGACACGGTTATAACACGAATAATCCGTTGAACAGCTCATCTTTCCCTCACATAGTAAAGAATCAATTTTTTTCCCTGATGGAATGAGAAGAATCGATTTATACCAAACAAAAACCTTAACAATCGCAGCACCCTTCGTTTCTCCTTAACCCCTTAATCATAGTACAGTTAGAATGTAAAAAATAATCCTTAAACAATAACCCTCGAGTCCCCACGGTCCCCACACGCGAGGCCCATTCCATTCACAGCCCTCCGTTCACCATGCAATATATACGAACAATTTATAAACGAACATACAGTTCCCACACAAATACCCATCAACAAAATTTCAACCTTTTCACGTTACATTCATTGAAGCACAGTGTTTTTTCTTGTTTTTCTCTCTTTTCCACACCTACCCTTCTTTCTCTTTCACCATCGCATTTCTCTCTCTCTTTTATTGGTGTTGGTTGAGTTTCAGATATTGTTTCTTCTTTCTTGTGCTCGAAATATGAATAGAAGCACCCTTTGAATGGATTTGTTAAAGGTGGGGGGTTGAGATAGGACGAGTATGGAATTAGCAAGATTTAGGCAATTGATGGTTCTATGGTGTAGAATCCGAAGTACTCGTGTTGCTCTAATGGGTGGAAACCACACGGCTGCTAGATTTTGCTCTCGCTAAGATTGCTCCCGCATTGTAGTGCTAGTTTTTTCAATCTCTTTCAACAGTTGATTATCTGGTTTAAACTTTGTTTCTGTTGTAGAAAACATTTCAGAAATCAGCGTAGAGAAATTCTTTCTTTGGTTCAATTTAATCCTAAGATGGATAAATTGGGTCGAGGGTATCGAGCTAAGAATATTGGGTATGATATGAATAAGCTGAATGGGGTTGGATTTGGGTTGAATTCTCGGACCATTTTGGTAATCAGGCTACCTGAATCGCGGGTTTTGCGTATCGTGTCAAGATCTATGTTCGTGGCCATGGTTATTCTGGCATTGCCCACACTTGGCTCTATGATCAGAGCCTCATCCAATGGTTCTCTGTACGAAAAGGGTGGCGATTTAGTCATCGCTAGTGGGTTCAAAATTCTACCTTTTTTGTTCCGTGATTTGTTGGACGAAGGCCTAATCAAGAAAGGCCATAAAGGTCTCATTTTGGGGGCTGGCGTTGGTGAAATTGAAGATGATTTTGAGTTCTTGAAGGATGCTGGCATTGATTTGCTCTCCGGAGTTAATCTTCAGCACAAGAAGGTTGTTGAAAACAGGTTGTTTGATTTTGTGTTCGCCTTGAGTTTTAACGGGATCCAGGTGTTTGATGGTGTTGTAAAGGATGGCGGATTGGTGATCTCGCCATTGGGTGATGAACACTCGACCGAGCTAAGATTGCTAAGAAATTACAAGATTGTGTATCTAAGAAGGTTGGAGAACACCGTTGTGGCGATGAGGAAAAACCGGGGATCCTCAAATGGAAGGGAGAATCCCCCTGTGGATCAAGTTTTAAGTGGCGTTAGTACAGTGGATGAAAAGAAAGTTGCAATGAAAGGGTTGGAGGATGCATATCTCGAACCCCCTAGGCGGGAGGCCTTCTTAAGAAAATCAAGCTTTACATCGAGAAAAATCAAGTTCCTTCCTGATCTTTTGAAGGATTCGTTGGATGAATACCCACGCCGAGTCTTTATCTCGGATGACTCGAGTGCACTTGACTGGTTTTACAAGAACTATCCCATGAGAGATCAAGAATTCGAAGTTTATGACTTGGATATCGTGAGTAACAGTGAATTATCGGAAGGTGTCCTCATTCAAGGAACGGAGGTATCGACTTGGTTAACAAAGAACCTGGAATGCGATGACTACGTCGTGATGAAAGCCGAGGCAGATTTGGTGGAGGAGATGCTAAAAGAGGGGACACTGTATCTTGTGGATGAATTGTTCTTGGAGTGCAATAACCAATGGCAAGATGGAGAAGTGAATGGGAGCAAGAGGGCTTATTGGCAGTGTTTATCATTGTATGGTAAAGTGAAGGATGAGGGAATTGCAGTACATCAATGGTGGAACTAATTGTGTGAAGGTAGAAGACAGGTTTCTCAATTATTTGTGATACTTTTTCTTGGCTTTTTTCATGGCATATATGCTAAGGAGTTTGATCTTTTTGTTCTTTCTTCTAATAATTACTTCGGGTGTTATTATTAAAAAGTAAATGCATTGTGACAGTGAATGAGTGAAAGATATAAAAGTGGTTTTTTGTGCGTCACCACTATCATTTTCTTCTTTGTTTTTGCTATTTTATGAAAACGCAACTCTGAATTTTTAAACCACTAGGAATGTACACATGCGATGCACGTGGGTGACTAATAATGAAAAAGATAATTACGAGAATTAGATAATGTTTAAAATCTTTCGAATAACATCATGTTTATAAGTATTTATCAATCTAAATATATCAAAACACAATACATAAAAATACATCATGACAATAAATCATATATATTCACTTATTTATATGAAATTCTTCAATCCACGACATAATGATAGCTCTCTTAAATGATAAATCAACAAAAATATTTTTCATCTAAATATCATTCAAAATGAAATATAATAAAAATAAAATTAACAGAAAAGTGGGTTTTACCAAAATCGAAACTAAAAAGTACTTAAATGGAATACACGTAGACAAACGTCAAATAAAATTCTCTTAAATTACTAAATTATCATAATAATGTTAAAATAAAACCATTAAACTTGTTATTAAGTTAAATATCACTTTTGCTTTTGCTAAATTTTAAACCATTGCAGATTTTATTTAATTTCTATGTTTTTTTTAGAATACATAGTATAGATAATTAATTTTATATCAGAATCAATCATTTATAAATTAATATTGGTGATTAATAATTTCAGTGAAATAAAATTTTAACATAATATCACTCAAATAAATATGTATAGTAAAACACAAATATAAATAAAATAATATATAATACTCAGTTAAAAGATATTGTATGTAAAATTATAATATATAACAAATGATAATAAATTATCAATATAATTCATATTTATTATAAGGATTATATTGATTAAAATTTTTTTAAGGATTATATCATAAATTTAGTTCAAAAGTACAAAGTAATTTTCATTCTTTTTAATTTATCCTTATTTTTTCTCTTTATGAATAAAATTGAAATAAATCAAACTAATCAAATTATACTGTAAATAAAATATAATTTTTTTACAAAAAAAAAACATATAGAATCTACATGCACGCAGTGTTAATTTTATTGGAAAAAGATCATAAGAAAAATGACATTTACTGACACGATTTTAATGAAACTGGTAGAAAACTGTAATCTTGAGATATATATTGAGATATTAATTAAATATCATAATTTAAGAAATTAAAATAAAATAAAGTATCATATTAAGGTATTTTTGTAATATTTGTCGTTAATTCAACCAAATAATAAAATAATGTTACTATCATTTTCAATCTCATTCCTTAAATATATTTTTCCCAAATAATTTACAACACGTTATTAATTTAGTTAAATTAACATAATATTAATCGAATTATACCCGATTACAAATTAAATGATCTCATCCGAAAGTAAACCGATATACTATCCTAACCACACTTTATCCCAACGATTTTATCATGAAAAAATTTTGAGTGGAGGTGATAGTGACAATCATTTACCCACACATACACTTCGTTGAGTTGCAATAATAATAATAATAATATACTTTTATTAATTAGTAATCATGACTTAGTTAATGTGGTGTGGTACAACACTAATATTTAAACAATGAGGTTAAAAGTTCTTAATATAATAAAACTAAAATAAATATAGATTAATATATAATTCGGAAGAGGAGAACTTAAAATGACTATCAAAATAAATCTTTGGAAACTAATATAATCTCATAATTTTATGAAAAATGATAAATATATTATATAGATTAACTGAACTGTAAAAAAGAAGAAAGAAAAGAAATGGTAACACGAACCATCGATAAATTAAACTAATTAAATCAAGGAAACTAACGTAACATCAAATAATTAAATAAAAAAACTCATAGAAAGAGAAAAATAGATAATCACTAAAATAAAATGAGACACTAAAAATCCAATTGATTAAACAAATTAATGTAATAAAAGTAAAATAAATATAGACTATATAGTTTAGATTGAAGATCTCAAAATAATCATCAAAATAAATCTTTAGAGACCAAGATATAATCTTCAAATCTCATGAAAAGTGACAAGTCTTAATCAAACTTTGGGAAAAAAAAACAAGAATAAGCTATGTAGAACCGCAAGGCGAAAAAATTAAGAATGAATTCAATGTTTTCAATGAATATTAATGCTCATATATTAATAATCAGTAATTAAAAATAAAATAAATATAGACTATATAGTTTGGATTGAAGATCTCAAAATAATCATCAAAATAAATCTTTAGAGACCAAGATATAATCTTCAAATCTCATGAAAAGTGACAAGTCTTAATCAAACTTTGGGAAAAAAAAACAAGAATAAGCTATGTAGAACCGCAAGGCGAAAAAATTAAGAATGAATTCAATGTTTTCAATGAATATTAATGCTCATATATTAATAATCAGTAATTAAAAATAAAATAAATATAGACTATATAGTTTGGATAGAGGAATTCAAAATAACCATTAAAATAAAATCATTAGAGACCAAGATATAATCTTCAAATTTTGTGAAAAGTGACAAGAATTAATCGAACTTTGGGAAAAAAAACAAGAAGTCATGTAGAACCGCAAGACGGAAAACGTAGGAATGAATTCGATGTTTTCAATGAATATTAATGCTCTTATATTAATAATAAGTAATTAGTTATAGTTATTTAATATAAGCAAAGAAATTACAAGTTAACCCATATAAGAATACAACTTATTAAGATAGATAAAGAAGGGCATATAAGGAAATTCACAATTTGAAGTGGTATATTTACATGTAAGTAGATTATGAAATTCAAATGCCACATTTTGATTTTTCTGTACCATAGGCAGCCATACCATACGATAGACCGATGGATATTCCCTAATAATACCCTCTCCATCATTGTAACAAGTTACAATTAATAAAAATTGCACACTTGACAATGATTCTGATATCGATTACGAGATCGAATATCTGTCTTATTATACTCAGAATTAAGGGCAGAACTTACTTTTTCAAAATATTGAAGTGTCAAATTTGTAGATTTTTTACGCTTGCTTCTCCTGGTCTGATCCTGTTGGTTTGCTTCTAGCTTAGTTAAGAAATGAAACTCTAGACGGGGAGAACTCATTTAAGAAATAATAAAAGCATTACTACATATTTATTTCTGTAAACAGCATCAAAGATAGATAATTCTCAGCCCCTAAAACCAGTAGCTTAAACATAAATACACACTGAAAAAAACTATAATCTAAAACCAGATTACACGGCATATATATATTACTGATGCACTAGGCAGTACAAAACATGCTATAAAGCACAAATAATAGCCCTTCTCCTTGAATCTTGACACTTATTATTATTTTTACTTGATACAAACGCGGTGATATTTTGTTACTTTTCAAGGAGTGGTGGTAGTTTCTGGAGTAGGGAAAGTTGGAGTCAATGGAACAGTAGGAAAGTTTGGAACGCCGGGGAATGTAGTGGTTGGTGGGAACTGTGGGAAATTCGGGATTGAGGGTGTCGTTGGATCGGTATAAGGAGCCGGAACCAATGGTGGAAACAATCCCGGAGTTCCGAATGATGGAATCGAAGGGAAAGGAAGTGTGGGATTGATTCTCGAAAAAAGCGGGGTGGTCAGGAGACGACGAGCTGCTGAGGCTTTCTCCATGCCTGAAAATGACATGGAAATGAGGATTAATAAACAGAAAAATTTGCAAGAAGCCATGGTTAAGTGTTTGAGTGGATTAGCGGAATGATGCAAGAATGTAAAGATTGGGAGAGGGTTTATATAGTTGAAAAATAAGGATTCTTGAATACAAAACCACCCCCACCCGTTGAGCATTTATTTTTCTTGAATCTACTTCACCTTACTCCAGCTTCACCTATAAAGGCAGTTGATCTGGTTGTTGACTACCAAACAACTACATGTATGTGCTTACAAATATATTATTACAGTAACAAATAAATGCATAAATGCCATCAAGAAACATGAATTGAGGGGGTGGTCCAGAGTAGTAAAAGTTACAGCGCACTAGCAATAAAATTTTGCACATGCTGTTGATGGCAGGGCTGATAAGTGATAATATCATGCGAGGCTGCTTTGGCCCTCAAAAAGATTTAACCATTTCTGAGTTTGGAGGCACTTCTGCTTGGTGGATTCTTTGTACACCGGGTGAATTTCACCCTGTGTAAACATGAACTTTGGATTGGTGAGGTACCCCACAAAATGTGTGGGCTCTAGCCAATGAACGGTGGGTAGCCCGCCAGGTGATATTCACCAGGCGTGAACTATCCTTTTCCCCTTTGGCTCTAACGTTAATCGATTAAAAATCATCTTAGAACGACACGAAGAACCTCAGTGACTTAATGTAGGCAGATTAATTAGTGGTAGATAATCTTAGATTGATTTAGTTAAGTAAATAGAATTGAATGAATCCCCAACTTTAAGGAATTACTTATTTTTTTTCTTTCCTCAATTCCCTCTGTAGAACTGAAGATCTTGTATTATATGACATATTTTTATCAATAACTAAAGTTACCATGGACTGTGGTGTTTTATAGTTGCTCTTCTTCTCATGGTTTTTACTCAAAAATAAGGAATACACCTTAGTTTTTGGTTGAGAATGATCATAGCTGGTTCTGCACATAATCGTCATGACATTGAACTATAAATTTAATCTTCGTCATATATATTTAAACCTTTTGGCACCAGGAGTATAGGCCCATTACCTAATTCATCTTCGTTTTTGCTTAGTTAGCATTCATGTTGATGAATGAAAGCAAAGAAATAACTTGCATCATATTCAATCATGTTGATGCATCTCAGGTTCTCAGTAATAAAAAGCGATATGTTTAACGGCATCCACAGTCAAACCTAGATGTCATGTATTATCTGGGATAATATCGAGAACTTATGTCTGGATTGAGAAGGCACGCAGCACATGTAGTAGAAATTTTTTCCGTGAATCACATCTAGCTGACGGAAAAATTTGTCAATCAACCAGGAGTATTGATCAGTTTCTTTCTCTGGGACCAGTGGTTAAATGAGAAGAAACAACGGAGTACTCAGAAATTAGTGAATGGGCTTAAAAAGCTCGGAGAGTTCAGAAAATGACCAAAGATTAGGAATTTAGTCCATCCCACTTTAGGGAAAGTGGGAAGGCCGTGCTCTGGGAGACTATGAAAATTAGTGGACTCCACCTTTGGCAACGGTGGAAGCTTGAGTTCCCATGTATCCAAGAGACCATGCAGTTTGGGTAAAGGAAGCTCTAGTAAATGCAGTTATGACTGACAACTGCCAGGATTACAGTCGTTACAACTTGATCAGCATAAACGATAAAACAAACGACAGTAGTCGTGGTATGCCATGTTTGAGACAAGTGAGAAAAAGGTTGTTTTTAGCAGCAGAAATTGCTTTATTTCCCGAGTTCTGATTCTCTAGTTCTACTTATAGATGATGTATGTCGATTATAAGAGGTGGAAAAGGTGGATTTGGTTGGAAATGTTTTTGTACATTACACATTATCTAGTTGCTGGCCTTTTCCCTCATCTTAATAAGCTTAAATCATGAATGGGTAAATAAATTACCTAAAGCTAAAAAATTTCTGTTTTAATTTTTTCATCTGAGTTTAAATGATGGATTAACCAAGAAATTTTGAAACCTAGCAGCAAGTTGGTTCTTGACAGGCGTAAAAGACTTGACAAACCATGTAAACCAAAATCAACATCCATGCATTAAGCTGTATTTGACCTGTAGTACTTTGTTCATATGTCGATTAGCAGTCACGTATTTAATATTTTTCCCCCTTTCATTTTCAGATTTTGTAGAGATCTAAAAGTTCAAAACTTCAGGAAATATTCAAAATCTAAACTCTATGAAGGCGCTAGAAGAGTATATTTCTTTATTTCACAAATGGTTCTGCGGATGGTTGCTTTGCTGTCTGATTTATCAATGAATACTGCTTGTTCCTTAAACTAAACAAAAGTCGATGAGTTTCATGCCAATAGATAGGTCATACATTAAAAGAAACTGTGCAGTAAACAAGAAAGAAAGACAAGAAAAGAAAAGGTGATAGATGCGATCATCAAAGTAGGCAGCAGAAACCAAGCAAACTGAAACTATATATGAAATGTTAATGATTCACTAAAGAAAATCAGGACACTGGAAAGGCAACATCTCTAAACAAAAAGGTACAAGCAAATGAAAAAATGAAAAAGAAAAAACAAACTCAACAATAGAAACATGTATCAACCACCCCAAATGACCTTCGAAACAAATTCTTGCACTCCACCCCATGATACTCATTTTAACATCCCAATCAATAACTTATGGAGCTTTTGGCACTGCTGGCACTGTCAGTTTAGGCAATTCAGGTTTTGGCAGCGTAGGAAACTCAGGTTTTGGCAATGTGGGAAGCTCTGGTTTTGGCAAAGTTGGCAGCTCAGGCTTTGGGAGTGTAGGAAGCTCGGGCTTTGACAACGTGGGAAGCTCTGGTTTTGGTAAAGTTGGCAGGTCAGGCTTTGGGAGTGTAGGAAGCTCGGGCTTTGGCAATGTCGGAAGCTCTGGTTTTGGCAAAGTTGGCAGCTCAGGCTTTGTGAGTGCAGGAAGCTCGAGCTTTGGTAACGTGGGAAGCTCAGGTTTTGACAAAGTTGATAGCTCTGGCTTTGAGAGTGCAGGAAGCTCAGGCTTTGGCAGTGTCGGAAGCTCAGGTTTTGGTAGATTTGGAAGCTCGGGTTTTGGCAATGTTGGAAGCTCCGGTTTTGGCAAAGTTAGCGGTTCATTCTCCGGGAGTGTAGGAATCTCCGGTTTCGGCAACTTAGGAAGCTCCGGTTTTGGCAAAGTTGGCAACTCTGTCTTTGAGAATGCCGGAAGCTCTGGGTTATGCAATGTAGGAAGCTCGGGTTTCGGCAATGTGGGCAGCTCCGGTTTTTGTAAAGTTGGCAGCTCTGGCTTTGGGAGTGTGGGAAGCTCAGGCTTTGGCAGTGTAGGAAGCTCGGGTTTTGGCAAATATGGCAGCTCCGGCTTAGGAAGACTTGGAATCTCAGGTTTTGGCAAAGTGGGCAACTCAAACTTTGGAACTTCAGCCAAATTTGTTCCCAGGAGGTGCCGTGCCTCTGCTTGAATCCTGTTACTTCTTATCGAAGATAAAGCAATAAGCAACAGAAAGAAAATAGTATGATTGTTGCTATAAGCCATTGTTTTCAGCAGAAGAAAATTTCTCTTTGACCCGATGATGCATGAAAAAGAACATGCACCTATTTATTTAGAGATGGGATGTGCAGAACAAGAGCTCTCTTGGCCTGGTTGGCAGGAAAAATACAGGTTAGTTCAACTTCTTTATTGATAATGCCAATTATGTATCTGTTAACTCAAATCACAATATTCTAGTTGGACACCTACAATGATGATTCAAACTGGTAGGTGATGATATATACTAGTGTTCAACTCGAGTTTCTTAAAAGTCCACAGGCTTCAATCAAGCTCCTATAAAATCATCAAGTCTATCTAGTAGCTTAAGAGCCGTAATAATTCTGTCCTATGTCAAGTTTTGTAAAAATTTATAATAAACTTTACAATGGTTCATAAGATTATACATAAGATTTTCCATAACAACTTGGTTTAATCAATCTTGTGAAACTATGTGAAACGTCAATTACGCATACATAAATAAGTCTAGCTTGCGATAAGAGCAACAAAGTTCGAGATCGAACATTCATTATCCTGTTATAATATGGGCACGATGTAAGAGATTAAGGTAGTATTTATAATATTTTATTTTAAATTATTTTTTGATTCTACGTAAAATTTTCAAACATTGGCTAAAAGTTTGAAAATACTTAAAATAAATTATTGTAAACAATATTTAACTTTGTTTAACTTCTAAATAATTGGATTCTTATATATAACTAGACCAAACATAACTCGGACTTTTTTTTTTTTTTTTGTAAAATCACAAATGAAAGTACCCGTGGAAGAGTTATTTATGGACACCCACATTATTGGCTATTTTATAAGTTCCGATTTAATTCATACGAATTAATAAATAGTTTACAAAGTACAAGTAAATTTAGGAGGTTTTTTCTTCATAAATTCATCATCCTGTGATGAGATTTTTAGGATACCTGAATTTGTCTTAATTACTGTATGGTACGTTTAACTGAAACGACAGATCAACTGATATTAAATTAAAGCACAACCAGTTCATCCAAAATTCATTTTCAAAGAGTCTACATTCTGTTTCTGTAAAAGTTACAAGTACAAAAAGCTGAAATGAGAAATTCAGACATTAATCATTTCATTTCTTACATAATCTCTTAGAGACTGATACAACAATCTATTATGATATCAAATATAAAGCATCACCAATGACAGCAAGCTCAACTCCAAAATTATTATTATTACTAGCAGTCGTGTCACATACATTGCATGTGTTTAATTTAATAATTAATATCATGAGTTGAGTTTGTGCAATGATTTTTATTTCTAAATGTTATTTTAAATTTTCATTCAATTGATTATTATAATTCTAATAGACATGACAAAATTAGAAATGTTTGAGTCGTAAAAGATATTTTTTTACTAGTCTTTTGTGAAACGGTTTCATAGATTTAGATCTGTGAAGTGGGTTGACTTGGTCCATATTTACGATAAAAAATAATATTTTTACCAGAAAAAATAATATTTTTTTATGGACAAGTTTGGGTTGGAGATCTTTCTAACAAAATTGACCCGTAAAACAGTCTCATATAAATTTTTTCTTTTTTTTAATTGAGTACAATTTTATGTCTTTTACAATCAAAAAATAAATTTGGATACTCATGATCAAAATGAATTTTTATTAGGAAAAAAAACCCTTAAACCAAAAAGTTAAATCCAAACATGTAAGTTCATCAATGAGAAATTCTAAGAAAATCTTAAAAGTTTTTTTTTAATGTAAAATTTGATCGAATGTCTGTCTTAGCATACTCGGAATCAAGGGCAGAACTTACTTTTTCAAAATATTGAAGTGTCAAATTTGTAGATTTTTTACTGTTGATTGCCACTCGCTTGCTTCTCCTGGTCTGACCCTGTTGGTTTGCTTCTGGCTTAGTTAAGAAATGAAACTCTAGACGGGGAAAACTCATTTAACAAATAATAAAAGCAGTACTACATATTTATTTCTGTAAACAGCATCAAAGATAGATCATTCTCAGCCCCTAAAATCAGTAGCTTAAACAGAAATACACACTGAAAAAAATATAATCTAAAACAAGTTACACGGCATATATATATATATGTATAACTGATACTACTAGGCAGTACAAAACATGCCATAAAGCACAAATAATAGCCCTTCTCCTTGAATCTTGACACTTATTATTACTTTTACTTGATACAAACGCGGTGACATTTTGTTACTTTTCAAGGAGTAGTGGTAGTTTCTGGAGTGGGGAAAGTTGGAGTCAATGGAACAGTAGGAAAGTTTGGAACACCGGGGAATGTAGTGGTTGGTGGGAACTGTGGGAAATTCGGGATCGAGGGTGTCGTTGGATCGGTATAAGGAGCCGGAACCAATGGTGGAAACAATCCCGGAGTTCCGAATGATGGAATCGAAGGGAAAGGAAGTGTGGGATTGATTCTCGAAAAAAGCGGGGTGGTCAGGAGACGACGAGCTGCTGAGGCTTTCTCCATGCCTGAAAATGACATGGAAATGAGGATTAATAAACAGAAAAATTTGCAAGAAGCCATGGTTAAGTGTTTGAGTGGATTTGCGGAATGATGCAAGAATGTAAAGTTTGGGAGAGGGTTTATATAGTTGAAAAATAAGTCTTGAATATGGAACCCCCCCACCTGTTGAGCATTTATTTTTCTTGAATCTACTTCACCTTACTCCAGCTTCACCTATAAAGGCAGTTGATCTGGTTGTTGACTACCAAACAACTACATGTTTCTGCTTATAAACATATTATTACAGTAACGCATAAATGCCATCAAGAAACATGAATTGAGGGGGTGGTCCAGAATAGTAAAAGTTACAGCGCACTAGCAATAAAATTTTGCACAGGCTGTTGATGGGCTGATAAGTGATAATATCATGCGAGGCTGCTTTCGCCCTCAAAAAGGTTTAACCATTTCTGAGTTTCGAGGCACTTCTGCTTGGTGGATTCTATGTACACTGGGTGAATTTCACCATGTGTAGCCATGAACTTGCAATATTGGTGAGGAACCCCACAAAATGTGTGGGCTCTAGCCAATGAACGGTGGATAGCCCACCAGGTGATATTCACCAGGCGTGAACTATCTTTTTCCCCTTTGGCTCTAACGTAAAGCGACTAAAAAATCATCTTAGAACGACACGAAGACCCTCTGTGACTTAATGTAGGCAGATTAATTAGTGGTAAATAATCTTAGATTGATTTTGTTAAGTAAATAGAATTGAATGAGTCCCCAACTTTAAGGAATTACTTATTTTTTTTCTTTCCTCAATTCCCTCTATAGGACTGAAAATCTTGTATTGTATGACATATTTTTATTAACTAAAGTTACCAGGGACTGTGGTGCTTGATAGTTTCTCTTCTTCTCATGGTTTTTACTAAAAAATAAGGAATACACCTTAGTTTTTGGTTGAGAATGATCATAGCTGGTTCTGCACATAATCGTCATGGCATTGAACTATAAATTTAATCTTCGTCATATATATTTCAACGTTTTGGCACCTGGGGTATAGGCCCATTACCTAATTCATCTTCATTTTTGCTTAGTTAGCATTCATGTTGATGAATGAAAGCAAAGAAATAACTTGCATCATATTCAATCATGTTGATGGATCTCAGGTTCTCAGTAATAAAAAGCGATATGTTTAACGGCATTCACAGTCAACCCTAGATGTCATGTATTATCTGGGATAATATCGAGAACTTATTTCTGGATAGAGAAGGCACGCATCACATGTAGTAGAAATTCTTTCCCTGAATCGCATCTAGCTGACGGAAAAATTTGTCAATAAACCATGAGTATTGATCAGTTTCTATCTCAGGGACCATGGGTTAAATGAGAAGAAACAACGGAGTACTCAGAAATTTCTAGTGAATGGGCTTAAAAAGCTCGGAGAGTTCAGAAAATGACCAAAGATTAGGAATTTAGTCCATCCCACTTTAGGGAAAGTGGGAAGGCTCTGCTCTGGGAGACTACGAAAATGAGTGGACTCCACCTTTGGCAACGGTGGAAGCTTGAGTGCCATGTATCCAAGAGGCCATGCAGTTTGGGTAAAGGAAGCTATAGTAAATTCAGTTATAACTGACAACTGCCAGGATTACAGTCGTTGCAACTTGATCAGCATAAACGATAAAACAAACGACGGTAGTCGTGGTATGTCATGTTTGAGACAAGTGAGAAAAAGGTTGTTTTTAGCAGCAGAAATTGCTTTATTTCCCGAGTTCTGATTCTCTAGTTCTACTTATAGATGATGTATGTCGATTATAAGAGGTGGAAAAGGTGGATTTGGTTGGAAATGTTTTTGTACATTACACATTATCTAGTTGCTGGCCTTTTCCCTCATCTTAATAAGCTTAAATCATGAATGGGTAAATAAATTACCTAAAGCTAAAAAATTTCTGTTTTAATTTTTTCATCTGAGTTTAAATGATGGATTAACCAAGAAATTTTGAAACCTAGCAGCAAGTTGGTTCTTGACAGGCGTAAAAGACTTGACAAGCCATGTAAACCAAAATCAGCATCCATGCATTAAGATGTACTTGACCTGTAGTACTTGGTTCATATGTCGATCAGCAGTCACGTATTTAATATTTTCCCCTCCTTTGTTTTCAGATTTTGTAGAGATCTGAAAGTTCAAAACTTCAGGAAATATTCAAAATCTAAACTCTATGAAGGCGGTAGAAGAGTATATTTCAGAATATTTATTTTTTTTACAAATGGTTCTGCGGATGGTTGCTTTGCTGTCTGATTTATCAATGAATACTGCTTGTTCCTTAAACTAAACAAAATTCGATGAGTTTCATGCCAATAGATAGGTCATAACTTATACATCAAAAGAAACTGTGCAGTAAACAAGGAAGAAAGACAAGAAAAGAAAAGGTGATAGATGCGATCATCAAAGTAGGCAGCAGAAACCAAGCAAACTGAAACTATATATGAAATGTATAATGATTCACTGAAGAACATCAGGACACTGGAAAGGCAACATCTCTAAACAAAGGTACAAGCAAATGAAAAAAATGAAAAAGAAAAAACAAACTCAACAATAGAAACATGTATCAATCACCCCAAATGACCTTCGAAACAAATTCTAGCACTCCACCCCATGATAATCATTTTAAAATCCCAATAACTTATGGAGCTTTTGGCACTTCTGGCACTGTCAGTTTAGGCAACTAAGGTTTTGGCAGCGTAGGAAACTCAGGTTTTGGCAATGTGGGAAGCTCTGGTTTTTGCAAAGTTGGCAGCTCGGGCTTTGGGAGTGTAGGAAGCTCGGGCTTTGGCAATGTCGGAAGCTCGGGTTTTGGCAAAGTTGGCAGCTCAGGCTTTGTGAGTGTAGGAAGCTCGGGCTTTGGAAACGTGGGAAGCTCAGGTTTTGACAAAGTTGATAACTCTGGCTTTGGGAGTGCGGGAAGCTCAGGCTTTTGCAGTGTCGGAAGCTCAGGTTTTGGTAGATTTGGAAGCTCGGGTTTTGGCAATGTAGGAAGCTCCGGTTTTGGCAAAGTTGGTGGTTCAGTCTCCGGGAGTGTAGGAAGCTCAGGTTTCAGCAACACAGGAAGCTCCGGTTTTGACAAAGTTGGCAACTCTGTCTTTGAGAATGCCGGAAGCTCAGGTTTCGGCAATGTGGGCAGCTCCGGTTTTGATAAAGTTGGCAGCTCTGGCTTTGGGAGTGTGGGAAGCTCAGGCTTTGGCAGTGTAGGAAGCTCGGGTTTTGGCAAATATGGCAGCTCCGGCTTAGGAAGACTTGGAATCTCAGGTTTTGGCAAAGTGGGCAACTCAAACTTTGGAACTTCAGCCAAATTTGTTCCCAGGAGGTGCCGTGCCTCTGCTTGAATCCTGTTACTTCTTATCGAAGATAAAGCAATAAGCAACAGAAAGAAAATAGTATGATTGTTTCTATAAGCCATTGTTTTCAGCAGAAGGCAGATTGATAATTCAATATATTATTGAGCAAATTTCTCTTTGACCCGATGATGCATGAAAAAGTACATGCACCTGTTTATATAGAGATGGGATGTACAGAACAAGAGCTCTCTTGGCATGGTTGGCAGGAAAAATACAGATTAGTTCAACTTCTTTATTGATAATGTCAATTATGTATCAGTTGAATCAACTCACAATTTTCTAGTTGGACACCTACTATGATGATTCAAACTGGTAGGTGATGATATGTACTAGTGTTCAACTCGAGTTTCTTAGAAGTCAACAGGCTTCAATCAAGCTCCTATAAAATTATCAAGTTTTGTAATAAGCTAGGTAGACTTGTATAAAATTATCAAGTCTACCTAGTTTGTAAAAATTTATAATAAACTTTATAATGAACATTGTTCATATATAAGATTATACTTAAAGATTTCCTATAACAACTTACTTTAATCAATTTTGTGGGGCCGTGCAAAACGTCATTTACGCATGCATAAATAATTCTAGCTTGCGATAAGAACAACAAAGTTCGAGTTCGAGTATTCATTATCATGTTATAATATGAACATGATGTATGATATTAAGGTAGTGTTTACAAGATTTTATTTTAAATTATTCTCGAATTTTATGTAAAATTTTCAAACATTTCATTAACTAAAAGTTTGAAAGTACTTAAAATAAACTCTTGTAAAAAATACTTTTAACTTTGTTTAACTTCTGAATAATCGTATTCTTATATATGACTAGACCAAACATTACTAGACTCTTTTTTTCCATGTAAAATCATAAAAAGTACCCATGGAAGAGTTCTTTATGCACACAAACATTATTGGCTATTTTATAAGTTCCCGATTTAATTCATATGAATTAATAAATAGTTTACAAAGTACAATTAAAGTTAGGTGTTTTTTCCTTCATAAATTCATCATCATGTGATGAGATTTTCAGGATACATGAATTTCTCTTAATTACTGCATGGCACGTTTAATTGAAACGACATATCAACTGAAATCAAATTAAAGCACAACCAGTTCATCCAAAAATTCATTTTCAAAGAGTACATTCTGTATATGTAAAAGTTAAATGTACAAAAAGCTGAAATTCAGACATTAATCATTTCATTTCTTACATAATCTCTAAGAGACTGATACGACAACCTAGTCTGGTATCAAAGATAAAAGGATCACCTATGACAGCAAACTCAGCTCCAAAATTCTCGGTCACCAATTGAGTAACCACCATCGGCTTTCGAACTGCTTCCCTCGTAGTCAAGGGTCCACTTCTCAAACGTACAATCGATGAAGTCATAGTAGCCACCGTGAATCGAAAGCATCCTGTTTTTCACCCGTTCTTCTATCCATGGATAACTGAGTAAGTTCAGTAATGACCTGTTAATAGATTCCTGCACAAGTTGAACAGAGTGTAATGAATATTCAGCCACGAGACTGGATGTACCCTAGCCTGTGTATGCACCAACAATGGCAATGCGGAACTTGAGTTGTTATAGGGACCAAAAAATTTAACGAGCGAGCTTGAGGCACGAGGCTCGTGGAGCATCTCGAGCACAAGATTTTTTTTTATTTTTCAAAATATAACAATATGTCTTAACGATTATCTTTCCAAAAGTTGAAGGATATTTATATCAATAATTGAAAAAAAATGGAGCTCAATTGTTGCTCGAAAATTGAACTCATGGAGTTCGATCTCAAAAAATACTTGAATAGAGATCGAGCTTAAAAACTACTAATTGACCCTACTCAGTACTCAAGCTTCCGTATTTATTTTTTTCCGAGCAGAGTTCAAGTAGGCAGCTGCTGAAACACTAGTAGACTGTAGACTCGAATACATCCCTGTAATCAAATATAACTTTGCTATAGTAAAATGTCATCGGTCTTAAAATTTATCTTATTAATATGTTCTCAGGACTTATTCTTCTTAAGCTATTTAAGTAAACTCCTCTGACAACCATAATGTATCAAATCTACAAACAATTTAAGACTATATTTGATCATACTTCAACTTCCATTCTTGAGGGTTGCAATCTTCATTTAAAACGTATGATTGAAGACAGATTTCCTTTTCTAAGTTTCATAAATTTGCATGTTTGGGCATATTCATGACACAAGAGCTAAAAAACAACCTTTATTGCATTTTATACGACACAGTACATTAAAAATCTAAATCTGATAACATTTAAAAGAAGCTAGAAAGTAAATACAACCAGAGACTGACAGGAAATACACCTTTTCACAGTGTCTGCACTGCTGATCAAAGTTGAGGTTCGAAGCAGCAGCTTTTGTTTTCAACTTTGCTGTCTTTCCAACAACCACCCAATTTTTAATGAAGCTACTGTAACTCAAGTAAGAGGGCGTAAGAAACACTATGAAATCAAGACGAACATAATTTAAGAAGTGAGAAATTAACCAAGACCTTGAATTTGAATGTATTTCATCTTGATAGCTCATTAATGCTTTGATTCCTCCACAGCAGCTGTGGCCAACAACTAGTATATTTTCAACCTGCGGAAATTGGTTGATGTTCCGATGGTTATGATAAAATGAAATGTTCAGATTTCAAGAAACAAAAACATGTTTTTAATCTTTTTAACCATTTGTGGTTTTCTTAAAACCTTTCAAAGTGATATCTTAGCAGATGTTTCCTAAATTCCTAAAATTTTCATCAGTTTTTGAATAGATGGTTGCTAGAGAAAATTGATAAGAGTGGCAGACAATCTAAAGTTCGATCATTTTTTTGTAGCGGATAATAACTTACTTCAAGAGAATTAACAGCAAATTCAAGGGCAGCATTTGTTTCTGAAGGTCCATTCTGCATCAGAAGAATATATGGGAATCAAGTACAAGATAGCATCTTTAATAGTACATCGCAAAAATCAATTCATACAGAGTAAACTATCATGCTTCTGAATTTAAAGTTTTGTAAGCCCAAGGTAATGTCTACATCATACCTCGTGAGGAGGCACCAAGTTTGCCACATTGCGAACCACGAAGGCTTCTCCTGGCTCAAATCCTAAGATGCTGGTAGGGCAAACTCGTGAGTCCGCACATGCAATCACCATGAACTGTTCTTGAAAATGTTAGGATTTTATCATGAATTTAAGATTTTTAAAAATTGATGGAAAGGAACCGAAAATGATACCTTGGGTGCTTGGTTTTGGGAAAGGCTTTGGTAACGTTCTAAGTTTTGCCTAAAAAAATGAGACGAATGTAAAACAAAGGAGGTTTTTGATTTTATAATTTCATGTAGATTTACTTTATCTTACAAGTATTTCTCTTTTTTGAAACCAAGAAATCGATGTCTCAATTCCTTGAATTGATTGAGTGCCTTGTCAGTTACTGCTGCACTTTTATCCTTGATCTCCGAAGTTAGGACTGGTGACTCCATTAAAGCAGTCAATCGGAGTGTTGGATTCCTTCAAGTATCCATGAAAGGAAGTTGACAGCATAAAAGACACTGAGTTAGTACAAGACTATATATCTCAAGATGCAAATTTAATTCTAAACAGAAGCATGCTTGTCTCTTTTGGATCAACCTCATAGTGTTTCATGGGAGTCTAGAATCTCAAAAGTTAAACACATCATAGACACACCCTGAGAGAATACGAATATACCTAAAATACCTGTCCCATTTATATTTGTAGGATTATAAGGCTAAATAAATGAATCCACATAAACATATCATGTGTGCCACACATAGAATTGCCTATACAAGAAGATCAAACACCAGTTTCTATTCTTCATTATATCATTATATCTAAACAAACACGTGTAGGCATGAAACATGAAACTTGATCTTCCTTGGAGAATTCTGTTAGGTGCTCTAAACAAATTAATCATTGGACTGAAATTTTGTTTCTCAAATTATCATTTGCAATTATCCTACCACGAGTAAGATCTGGCTAACTCAATGACCAAATCTTAGATAACAGCAAATTTTCGTCCAATATGTTATATTCGATATGCAGTGGTGTGAAACAAAGAAGAAACAACAATGATGACACACTACATACTTTTATTTTATTTTAATCAAAAACCATATATTATCGCAAATGAAACGCCTATACACAACTTCTGTGCTCACAAGGAAAGAAAGAACGGTTTTATCGACAAACAATACCCACAGAAAACAATAAGCAGAAAGATCTGAACTTTGCAGCACCTACCCGAAAGAATCCGGAAATCTAAAATGGGTCTGCTCAATTTCCGAGGATCTCAAACGGGTACCAAAGATCTGCTCCAAAAGAAGAAACAACACTTCAATTTCAAGAATCAAGCCAAATTAAATCAGACAGGAGTGCATACATTTTACATAGACATATGACAAGAGGAAGAACAAATGTTTACGGTGGAGGCTTTTGCTGGAGTCATGGAGATATCGACAGAAGAGGAAGAAGACAGCGGTGAAGAATGAAACAGTGCCTTAGCCATTAACAGATTTCTTTCCAACACTTCCAAACTGCAGAATGTGCTGCTAAGCCAACGATAAATCAAGAAATGTTGAAGATATCATACAGCTGATAGTTGCATAAATACGTGAATCTAGTGTCAGTCTGGAACAAATGTTCGTTGGTAGGATCGCTGGCCACGTGTCCTCCAAGAAAGACGGAGATAACAACGTTTTCTATTTGTTAGAAATCGATCGATGAATCGAGGACAAAGAGTGTTGAAAAAATTGATCTCACAAAAAAGGTATTGGAAAAATAAATAAATAAAATGAAGACAAATTGGATAGCAATTCGAAATTTCATAGTAACTAACTTTGATATATTAGTATGACAGCAAATTTTTCTATGTTATTTTGTCGATTTTTTCTCCAACTTATCTCTAATTTATCTTAAAATTCAAAATATCTTAGTAAATCTTATCTAATAATTAATATACAAATATCATATCGTTATAAAATAATGCATATTTTTTTGTACAAAAATTACCAAACACAAAAAATTTAATATGTCGCGTGTCAAATGACACCAGTGGACTACAGTTCGCTTCAACCTAAGGTCAATTTATCTTTGGGACACACTACGCGCACGTGTTTATGGAATAAAAATAAATTTTTTGTATTTAAGGATTTTTTATATTAATAAAAAAATTAAATATACATTAGAATTTAAAATTAGAACTATATTTTATTAACAGAAGTCAAATACTTCAATTTTGATACATCCTACGGCATAAAGTTGGCGATTCACTACGAATGAGAGATGGTAAAGAAAGCAAAGAATAAGCATTGCTTGAACGGGATCATTGCAAATTATCTGCATTCTGAAGGATACCTCAATCACATTTAGCAGATCTTTTATCATGGAAACATCACAAATTGCAGGATGGAAACAAGATGCAACTTTAAATTGACTTTAAATAATTAAATGTGTGTGTTCTGTTTCTAGGTCACATACTTACGTAGTTATAGTTGAAGATAGTGACAATTAAACTTGCGCATAATATCTTCGCACAGATGAAATAACTATTACACATAAGTAACCAAAATAACTAAGTTATAGTAAATATTTGGCAGGAACAGAATGTATGGAAACGTTCTTCATTATTGATAATGAGATTCCACTGGTAATAAAACATGCCTGGACGGTTTCTAAAAGAAATTCATACATGCTGAACGACTAAGGGTACAACTTCGCAAGACTCAAGCACGTAGTGTGACTAGGTGCTGTGTTATATCCGAAAATACAAAACATTTTGGTGCCATAGAACAAAATATTACGGAAAACTCGATCATTTAGAGAACTAACCAAATGTAATTCGACACAAAGGTACACTCTTAAGGGTGACAATCGAAGTCATGCCAGTGACCCAATCACCAAAAAACAGTGTCAGCTAGAAAACAAGTCAAGAAAGCATACTTAGCATATATATACACATAATTTGGTCACAAAGAAGGATATCCAGGTAGATCTAAATAATTTACTACCACATATCAAAACAACACCACAAAACATGACTTTCTACACCAAACTGCCTCCAGAACCTGCAGTTGCCAAACGCTACAAAACCAACAGGTCTTGCTTTACTAAGCAGCCTTCACAACTTTATCATCACCAACAACATTAAGAATCGGGAGACTATTTAGAAATTCATCAAGACCCTCGAAAAAGCCAATCCCTTCAATGTTATCATCCTCACCACGACCAGGTCCATTTCCTTGGTTCACCTTAGGCGCAGGCTCCTCAGTTTCATTGCTAAATTCAACATTTAAATCTAACTTTCCGGAGTTCTTGACAACCCTATTAGGCTGCTTTCGAGCATTGACAGTTGCCCCTATCTTAGTAGGCTCGCTAGCTGTCTCATTCAGCATCTCTACCACCCCATTTTGGGATGCAAATCCATCTTCTACATTGAAATTCTTACGTTTATCATCTCGAACTTTCTTGGCACTACTGGTAGGCCTCATGCCATTAGTCCCCTTCCCCTTGACATTTTTAGCTTTCTTGTACTTTGGATCCCTGTCATTCTGCCATTCATTGTCAGACCCACTCGAGTCCGAGACCTCGACAAAAACCTCATTTTCATCGACATAAATTCTAGGACCCGAATTCTTGGGTTCAACCATCTTTTCATTCCCATTTCGTGGGCCATTGAACATAGGCGAAAATGGTGTCCAAGTGGAAGATGCAGACTTATTTTTCCCCCAATTCTCCATTGACACACCCAATGGAAAGAACCCCCAGCAGCAGAAGTAAACTTCTTGCCCTGCCATGACTGGTGGTGGCGCGGGGATTTTCACAGCCTGAAAAGCTCTTCTACAGTTTTGGCACCTCAGAGTACAGTCGGAATACACCCCAGAATACTGGTACATGTAATAGCAATACGGACATGCCGTCCAAAAAGGCACATCCTCATCCTGCACTTCCATTGTATCCATTTCTACCTCATTCACTTCATCGTCTTCTACAGTCTCACCAGCATTAGCATTATCCTTATCATTAACATTAGAGTAATCTTGCATTGGCTGTTTCTGCTTATCATTGACAGGCTCCTGGATTGACCCAGAAACACCAGTTGCATAACCAGAAAAATCAGTATAAGTTGGTGGTGCCTGCTTATATGCAGGCTCTTGACTCGACTTTGACCCAGACCCAAAAGATAAATTAGAACCCGAAGGAAAATCCACAAGATGATGCTGTTGCGGTTGTGTATGTACCTGTTGATCGCAAAAAAAATTACTCCCACCAACGATACTGCTTCCCCTAGCGTGTATCTCAGGCTGAGCTACGGTAGTCGGACCGCCAGCACCAAAAAATATTAAATTTTGCGGCATTGTGGTGTTATGGTTATGAAATGGGTCTCGCTGCTGCTGCTGAGCGTGAAAATAGAAAGAGAGTTCTTTATCGTAAATGGCTTTCCGCGAAGGGTTGGATAGTACCGACCATGCGTCGACAACAAGGCGGAAGGCCTCCTCAGCTAAAGGGTATTTGTTCCTTTGCGGGTTGAGGGTAAGCGCAAGGTTCCGGTACCGGGTCGCGACGAGCTCGGAGTCCTGGCCCTGCTGCGGAGTGAGGCGCAGGATTGAGTACCAATCCTGCTGGTTGTTTCTGATCCGACTGTCTCCGACGAGAAGCGTGTCGACGATGGCCAGGATCTCGTCGGCGGGGGAGAGCGTCGGATCCGCGTCACGCGCCCGTGTCGCAAAGGATTTGCTCCCCATCAGATCACGTCCAGATAGTAGCTTCTCCGAGATTGTCAGCCAACGCACAGCCTCCGCCCGCGTGGTGGCCGTCGGAAAAAATGGATGCTCCATTTCTCTTTACTGTTTCTTGGAAAATATTAATCTAACACTCTGCGCATTGGACCTGGTGAAATCAAAGAGGGTTTGAGTTTGAGGGTTTTTTCAATAGGTCTCTTTTGATACAATCTGATTCAATCTTGAAAATTTAATTATTGAATTTGGAAATCCATGATCGAATTGGTAAAATGAAAGAAGAAAACTGTATGCTTTTTCATGATTGTTATCTCTACTTGCATTAACTCATGTTACTAAGACCTCAAACGGAGTTATGAAAAGATTCTTGGATTATTTTTTATTTGTTAACAAAACAATTACATGTTTCATCTCTTTTTTTAAAA
Organism: Primulina huaijiensis; assembly: GCF_012295235.1. Taxonomy (NCBI): domain Eukaryota; kingdom Viridiplantae; phylum Streptophyta; class Magnoliopsida; order Lamiales; family Gesneriaceae; genus Primulina; species Primulina huaijiensis. Next base: position 1,217,749 of record NC_133314.1, read on the forward strand.
AAAAAAAAAATTTGATTAAATAATCTCGATCAAGTATTTTTTAACAAAAATGACATCCTCAAATATATTTTATTTTCTTAAAAAAAAATTTATCGAGGTTAAAAAAAAAACCCTCTCTTTCTTTATGGGAATTTTCCTTTGTCCCTTGCCTTGGGCTTGTTCATCCAATGCATTAGGGTGATATCACATTTGGTCTCATAATTTAAATTTTGTATAGCATTTTGTTTGGTTTCATCGGAAATTGATGTTATTTTCATAGATTGTCATTTAGGAGTTGAGTTTTATTTTCTTTTTTGAAGTATGAACTCTTTTTTAATATTTCATTTCTCCAACTTGTTTGAATGTTTATATGGTTCTTTACCATTGTCTATAGATCTTTTTGATTCTTTTGCTCAATATCTAGTAAAATGTAGACGCTTGTTAGTTTCTTGTCGATGTATATTTTCTATCTTATGCATACTCAAGTAATACTATCAATGAGAGATTCACAAACAAAATATAATGTGTGGACGACTGAAGAGAGTAATAAATTGTTAAAACTCATTATTGATGCTGCAATGCGAGAATGATGTGATAAGAATGAAATATTTAACAAAAAAAAAAACCATAGATAAAAAAATATTTCCTACTCTAAACGAAAAACTTGGATGTGAAAAACTATTATAAAGTCGTTTAAAGTGATTCAAACAATGATACAACAATTATTTTAAGCTTATGTGTCATAACTCTGGTTTGGTATGGGATTCTGTGACAAAGAAATTCGCTTCTAAAGACGAAATATGGGAGGATTATTTTAACGTAAAAGTCTTTGAGTTAAAATAATAAAATTTATATTTATAATTAGAAATATAACTAGTTTTAACATCTGGTTTTTTTTGTTCTTTACCAGTCGCATCCTTAACATGAACACTATCAGACAGATATTTTTGAGGATTATGAAGATTTGAGAATTGCAGTTGGGACTCGAACTGCTACTGGAAAATACTCAATTGGACCAGGAGATGACACTGATGCAAGAACGTTTGCGATAGAAGAAAATAGGGAAACTAATTTATTAGATAATTATGTATTTGATTATAATAGTGGTAAATTCATGCAAAGTGACAGATAAGAATTTTCATATCAGCCTCCATTTTTTGAGAGGACTGCTTCACCATTTCCCCCTCAGCCCATAAGTTCAGAGGTTCCAACAACAACTAGAAAACGAGATAGAGCCGAGTTCGAAGCAAAATTAGGCACATTCAATAATACAGACCCAAATGATATTTGTGATATATCTCACACTCATAAGATGGTAGTTTCTAAGATTGAATCAACAGGGAATGCGGGTGACACTTGTTAGGATGTTATCAATGAGGTCCCAAATTTGGATAATTGTACTCGATACAAGATGCTTGATTTACTCAACACCAGGTCAAAGAAGATGGATTTATTGAAAATGAAAATTGAATAGCGTTCGGGGTAGATAGATTATAAATTAAATGAATGAGTATTTTTAAGGACATGATCAATAATGAGTTATATTATGTTACAATTCTGTATATTTTTTTCATTTGTTTTCTGATTGTTACAATGGTTACAAATTCTGGACTTTTGGATTATTTATATAAGCTTTGAGTTTTACAAGGAATGATTTTCAATAATTCATAGATTTTTTTATTTTAATTCTTTGCTGATATTAGGTGGTTCATTAAATGTCATATATCAACGTACATGAATTAGAATATCAAATGGAGAAGAAGAATTTGAAGAAGAATTTCACGAAACTGTTAGTTATTTGTGGAGGAAAATTCTTGGGATCTTCTATATGCTAACTAAGCATATAATTAACATGCAATGCAACCATCATCCATTAAATAGACGACCAATAACTTCGAATGGATATGATTATATTATAAAATATTAAAAAAAGATCCGACAAATTTTCGAGAAATTTATAGAATGTACATTGACGTATTTTTAAATTTGTGCAACATCCTTAGAGAAAAAACAATATTCCAAGATACAAAATACATTTGTATTGAAAAATGCTTGTCGTGTTTTTATTTGTTGTTGGTCAAAATACTAGATATCGCTTGATTCGTAAAATATTCGGTCGATCACAATGCAATACTAGCCAAAATTTTAACAAGGTGTTGAGAGCATTGAATAGCATTGCAGCAGATATGATGGTCAAACCCGGATCTGTAGTTTCAGAAAGAATATGAGTGAATACAAGATTTTATCTTTATTTAAAAGTAAGCAATGAAATTCTTTTTTTTTTTTTTTGTTATTATTATTAGTATCACTATTTTTATCCTGTTTTTCTTATTTTAGAATTGCATTGGAGTTATTGATGACACTCATATACTTTGATTTAGAATTTATATATGTGCTCAATGGGTGGCAGAGATCTGTCCATGATTCAAACATATTAACGGATGCTTTATCAAGAAAAATGGGCTTAAAGTTTCACAAGATATGTTTTTTTTTGTTCTTTATGATATTTATTTAAAATTTTTGTAATTTTCTAATATTATATATGTTATCCATTGGTTACTTGATTCTAAAAATATGGTTTAATTGATAAATTTTTTTAGTGGATTGTGGATATGCAAATCGATGTCAATTCTTGGCTCTTTTTAGAGGTGTTCGTTATCATCTCCAATAATTCACTGACCAAGGTCGTCACCCTAAATATGCAAAAAGGTTATTCAATCTTCGTCATACCTCTTTGAGAAACGTCATTGAAAGGATATTTGGTATATTTAAATCGCAATTCCAAATATTCAAAACAACTCCTCCATTTCCATATACAATGCGGGCGGAGCTTGTATTGGCTTGTGCTGGATTGCATAATTTTCTTCCGAATGAGTGTCGATCTAATGAATTTCCAATTGAACCATAGAATGAAGTTCAACAACCTTCATCAAAACAAGTTTACGAAGATAACAACTTTGATCAAATATTTGACACTCAAGAACAACAACGAACAAATGCAAATGCATGGAAGGATACTGTAGCAAATAGAATGTGGAGTGACGTTGATCATAATGACAATGATGAAACTTATATTTTTTTCCATAAATACTGCTTGAAATTTATCAAATTTCATATTGAAACGTTTACTACTAAAACACTTCTAGAAATTTTTTTTTTTGAAAGCTCTTTTCGAAATAAACAAACCCATGCACGAAATCAAAGCTGTCGATCTAGCATTTAAAAAGTCAATCAACTAATGAATAAAAATATTGTAGTTAAATAAAAATCTAAATATCATTAAATCCCTAGGCTAATGTTTTAAAAGAACTTTAATGCAATATTCGAAATCCGATCAAATCCTCAACATGTGAAAAGATACGAAACGTAAAAACATAACGTAATCATATCTCAACGTGTAATCATATACGTGTTCATTTTTTTTAATTGAATTCAGATAATTAGTTGTGATTTTCGTATCAGCTCTAATCGATGGATCCATCTACGTATAACCACGGTACCCGACGACGGGAACATCAGCGACAGTTTTACCCATCCACTGAGCCTTGGCCTTACATGTTCGTGTTCGTGTTAGTCACAACCAACTATCTTCCTTCAAAAACATATCATCGTATTCATTACTTATAAAGATAATGCATATACATATATTTTTTTAAAACCAAGCATGCAACGTTTTTTTCCGTATTTTCATAAAAAGTCATGTTCATTATAACATATACATTTGAAAATGTAATTTTGTAATCAGGACGCTGCCAAGACCGCTAAATCATCTCCTTCTAAATTACAGGAAAAATTATATTATCTATTGGGAAAATATATATTAGTTTTTTTTTTCAAATCTATCTTTATTTTTACGTCAAATTATCAAAATAGATAAACGATTTCCCATGTGTTAAAATTATTGATTAGTCTTCAAATAAATCTTTAAAGCCTAATTGCTACTGAGTCATAAATTACCGTGACCTACCAAATTCCTAGTCCCTCCCACAAACCCACGTTCTAAGCACATTTTTATACATTCAATAATAAATAAATTACAATCTTTATTCTTTCTTCTTAGCTTACAGAGAAATCATGTTTATAAATTGGTTTGTTTCTATTTAATATGAAATTATTATTATTTAAAAGTTGTAACTAATTTTCATAAATTCATTTGAACGTGATAATAATTTCTCCTAATTAAATTGTCAACCTTTCATGTTCTCTTTTGTATAATATATAAATCCTCCCAATCCATTTTCACTTTTTTTACAAAATAATAGAGAGACAAACCATAAACCCTATATTTTATTACCACCGAAATTTACTCAATACTATTCCAATTCATTTCAATTTGTCAAATTTCCAACGCCAACTTACTCCCTTCCATATAGTATCTACTCATTCTTTTTATTAAATTAGAGTAGTGACATAAAGATCGAAGGACACTGAAAATAATCATCTTTCAAGTGGATATATTGGGTATTGTGTACTTGTGGATGTTTAAGAATTTCTTTATGATATATAATTCTTAAGTTATCCAATGAAATTGATGATAGAGGATATCCATAATAGTTTCCACTATATGAATACGAGATCGAGGTAAGTTGGCTTATATATGTGTTTTAAAATAATGATATTTCTGCTTTTGAAAACTCGATCATACACTACTCTTTTCATGTCTTTTGATTTCATATATGTTCGTTCCACGTGATTCCTCTATTACTCCATGAAATCTTGAAAATACATTGTTATGATTCGAATTAAAAGTGGTAAGGAAATTTCCGAAACATGATAAGATAAGATAAGGCCCTGATGCGATGTGTTATAATAACCGATATATGACCTCGTCCCCTCAGAAGAATAACAATTAGGGACTAATCATTGTATCATGAATAAAGAAATGAATAACAGTGTCTTGTTTTGATATGTTTTGATACCTTGTTTCGAGTTCCATTTTTCTCTTGTCTTAATTCATGTGCGATATTTTATGCGACATTTCACCTTTGAACTCATACTATATGTATATTTCGATATTCTGGTGTACGGTTGGCCCCCACATGCTGAATGTTTCCCCTAACACTCACCCATTTATCTCCTTCCTCAGATAAGAATGAAAAGAAACTCGAAGAGGAAGAGCATACATAATCTTGGGCTGACGAAAAAGGAGAATTGATCACTCAACCATCACAAAAAAACGAACCAATAAGAAGTGGTTTAAGAGGACCACTTATTACAAGATGTTGTTGGTCACAACTAACAAGAAAAATAATTCACAAGTTTGAAGTAGGAGTTTCAGATCCGGAAGGACTTATATAAATTCCAACACAAAAAAAAGATGAAAACATCATACAACTTTTTCATTTTCTTTCAAAATAAAATTGATAATATTTTATTTCATTTTATGTTTGTTGTAATTCCAGCTACAATAAGTAGCTAAACAAATTTCTCATTATCTACAGGAAGTTACTATGTAATAATATTTTGTATGTTCTAATAAAAGAACCAATGTTTTCTGCCCATCTCCTGTATTATTTTCAAATTAAATTTATTTAGTGTATACACTTGAGGTAAGAAATATTTCATCTTTTTATTTATTTTAATTTAATATATTATATATAAAATTTTAAATATTCCAATATATATTATATGTAAAACAGTCGGTTCTGTTTTTAAATTTAAAAACCAAAAACCTAAAATCACTAGAATTCAAAATAAAAATCAACCGAAAAACCATTTAAACCAAACCAAATAAAATAAAATTCAATTGGATGTTGTTTAAACCAAATAAAATAAAATTCAATTGGATGTTATCAAGATAGATGAGTGTGTTGAGTGTGAAATTTGGAGCCAAGGTCTTAAGTTCATCTCATATAAAATTCTTTTTTTTGTGAGTTCGTGTATAGTTTTCTACATGTTTATTTGGTGTATGTGATTTTATTTGTAAATTATTGTAGGACCGAGTGCTCATCGCTTTACCAAAAGTTATAGCTGGTGGTAATGGTTCAACTCAAATCTTTTAAACCGTACAGCAACTCAAGCACCACGGTTCGATCGCTCTACCAAACATGGACAATTATTGCAACCAACAATCTCCCTCCCAATAATTGTACTCCTTCATTATTTTGCTAAATTAATATTATCTATTTAAAGTTTTGCCTCTCTAGGTTATAAGATTTTACTTGATTTATCTGTGGATATTAGAGAATTTTTTTTATTATGGTATTTATCTCTAAGATATTTTAGCCTTGTTTAAAAGAGTTTTATTCATATTAAACTCTTATTTTCATATTTTTGTAGAACTCTTTTATAGAATTATTTTTAAGTCAAGTAAATGATATAAATATGAAGAGCATTATGGCCGCGTGTGGTGTGAGCAGAAGAGTTCTAGCATAGAAGAAAAATACGAGATCCGATCTTATTTTGATGAGAAGCTTTTGTGTGATCGGCTGATCACTTTGCTGGGTTGCTGATCCGTTCGGAGAAGAGGCTTGCGTAGCTACTGGAGTTTTTCTGAGCATACATAGAGTTCAGAGTTGAAGAATTTGTATGATTGATTCACATACTTAACGTGGTGCTGATTGGTGTTGACGACACTCGAAGAACAATACTGCTTGAAGTATTGTGTGAAGAGTGGTTTCGTTTAGTTTTAAACAATACGTTTTTGTTTTATGCATCTAGTATTTGATTTGAGTTTTTGATGTATTTTAATTCCTTGGAGTGTCAAAGAATTTAGTTTTTTTAATATCGCTAGTATTGTTTTGTGTAAACGATTTACAGATTTTTCTAGTGAATTTTTGTCATGAAACGTTGTACAAGTATTCGTACTTGTACATAATTTAATCTGACTTAATTTGGTTATTAAAGTTTACGTGTGTTAAGTAATTAATTTTCGCTGCATATTGTGTGCTGGTATTGACAACATTCGAGCACAACACTAATTTAATCTTACTTCATAATTCATAATCGCCGAAGTAACGAGTGGCGAAGTAAAAGCCAAAAATTCTACTAGTGACATCATAATTTATTTCATGTTCGGTTATGATAAACAACACCTTTCAATATAATATTTCAAAATTAAAAAAAGTATGATATACGAAGAATAAAAATTACTTTTATTTATAAGTAGAAAAAGTTCCAAATCATAACAGTATGTTTTATTTGGATTTTTTTGATTTTACTATGTATTATAGAAATCGATAAACGTCATCTATCGTTACTATAAAATTATTTATCGAAGTGATTGTACTTTTAAAAAAGTTTTAAGTTGAATATGTTTTAAAGTGAAAACAATAACTCAAGATTGAATACAGAATACTTTTTTAAATAGTATCTGAATATTAAAAAAAAAAAATCAGATTCAAGTATCCGTTATGAAAAAGCATAATTTGTGAAAACTTAGGCTATATTTATTGTCTTCTTGACATATATTTCACCGGATAATTTGTGAAAACTTAGGCTATATTGATCGAAACCATTATTGGTTTGGATTTGCAAGTGAAAGTTCTGATTAGATACGATTAGTTATTATTTTCAACCATTGCTTCTATTATATTAATTATATTTTATAAAATACATTTAAAATAATGTACATAAAATTCATATAAAACCGTCGAGTCAATTTTGTGATATAAATCTTTTACTTGATTCAACTCATAAATTTTTTTTTATTTTTTATATAAAAAATATTACTTTTATACATCGAATCGACTCATATCAAACATATGTGAGATCATTTCACATATTTAGTTCATTTAATGTGTAACGTGGTCCATGGTTTCATTCACATAAACCGATGCAATGTGGTACGGAAACAAGACTATTTAATTTATATAAAATGCAAACGCGAGGCAGACACATTTGTTTTTGGGTAATATACTTGAATTTATAACGTGCTTTTCTTGGGATTCTCAAATTTTAATTTTAACCCAAACTAAATTAATTCAGTACACTTTTCGATATATTTTTTTAAATTTTTTGAAAAATTTAATTTCTTGGTTTTGGAAATGTTTACTTTAGAAGGGGTCGTGGCGTGCATGAGTCTTGCAACATATGTTTAATATTTTTTGTTCGACCATACCATGAATTTTTATTTTAGTAAAATAAAAAATTGAAATAGATCCAAATAATAGTCAACATAAAAAATTTATTTGATAATAAACTTTTATATCGAAACTTGTTAGGCAAAACTTGTGTGAGACGATCTTACGGATCGTATTTTGTGAGACAGATCTCTTATTTGGGTCAATAATGAAAAAATATTACTTTTTATGCTAAGAGTATTATTTTTTATTGTGAATATCTGTAGAATTGACTCGTCTCACATATAAAGATTCGTGAGACCGTCTCACAAGAGACCTACTCAATTTGTTATGGGTTACAATCCAACAAATAATGGCAATTTAGGGAAAAAAAATTATTATAAACTTTACAAGATAAATTTGTTTTGATTTTTTCAATTATTTATTTGCTCCTCGCACAAAGTAGGGTTAATTAAATTTTTTTCTTCACCGAGTATGGTTGACAATGAATCAAGTATGAGATTAGGACCTCATATTCGACCCGTTAACTTTAAAAAGAATCATACCCGTTCAATTCGTTAAAACATAAATACATACCCACCCGACTCATACTCGAAGTGTTATAAGTTCAGCTCGTTAAACCAGTCAAATAATGATATTTATATTATATTTTGACATCTAATTTTTAATGATTACAATCATAACAAAATATAAATAAAGTAATGGGAAATTACAATTTTAGTTTCGTAAATTGACGTGTTTTAGGTTATAGTCATTTAAATTGTTAAAATTTGGTTTTAATCCAAAATTTTTTTTTATTTAGTCATTTAACCAAGAAATTATCTAGATAAATTAGATATAAATAATCAAGAATCGAAATTCAATACTCATATCATATCCGACCCGACGCATTGGATCCCTAGATATTACCTTTGGAGTTACATCATGCACCAATAGGATAGAGCATAGAGTCAGCTGAGAATAGTAAGTTTTTCAGCTGACTTTCTCTCTCTTGTCGACAATCTAGGGCTCCTTGATTTTGGTTCTCTCTCTCTCTGTTGGAGGAGGTGATGTCTTTTCTTCCCTGAACTAGCAAATGGAATTTCGAATGCTTTTTTTATTGACGCGGAAATCTGTCGTCGGATATGTCTCATCTTTCCCTTCCTTTTTATTGCTGTAAAATTTGCCAGATTCTCTGCCATTTTTGTGTTTATTTTTGGTAAACCAAGGGTTTTGTTTGCAGATTGCTGTACTTGGATACACGGTTCCTTTTTCTTTATAATNGAAGAAATCTCCCTATATCATCATGTTACTAGTGTCGGCATAAATCGCATATTCCTATTTTCTATATTTATTTGTGTAGAGATCCATAAAAATGGTGAGGCAAAAGATTCAGATCAACAAGATTGACAGCCTAACGGCGAGGCAGGTGACCTTTTCGAAGAGAAGAAAAGGGCTCTTCAAGAAAGCTCAAGAACTCTCGGTTCTTTGTGATGCTGAAATCGCCCTCATTGTTTTCTCAGCTACTGGAAAGCTTTTTGATTTCTCCAGCACAAGGTTCTATTCTGTTCTCTCTCTACAATACTAGCAACACACAAGCTAGCTATCATCTTTTTCATCCATCTTTCCTTGTTCTTCTCTAAAAATGGCTGAATCTTGAATGCAAATAGTGTATCAGCATAAATTGTACTGATTCCGTACCGTAAAATCCCAAAGAAATCTTCATTTACGTAATGTTCTTATTTTGTACCATCAATCAAATCAAATAGTACAATGTTTGCCATATATTGTAATGTTTGATTTTGTATATCTATGACAGGTATATTGATCAAAAGTAAAATCTCACGCACATAGAACACAGTCTGATCATTTGAGATTCAAGGGATGTTTTTCTTTTCTTTTTCTTTCTCTTTCTTTTTTTTTTGGAGTTGGAATGAAGATTAAACTTTTATGAAAATGGTAAAAAAAAAACAAAATTTAAATAAAGAATGAAGTTTTCATTGTGTGTGAAGTATAAATTATATGGATTTTTTTTTATCGATTAATGAATAAATAAGAATTTGTTTCTTATCGGTAAAAATTATTAAGTTGTAAATCAAGGGTGTTGTGTGCATTAAATACGAAGTAAAAAAAAGATGATTTTGTGGCAATACTTTAATTTGGTGTTTTCTCATTCAAACCCTCTTCCTATTATTTACGATCTCTTTGTTCAAGATGGATGAACTCTTATGATTTCAATAAAGAAAACGGGTGTTATCCTGTTGAGTATACTTGAAATTTCGCTATTCCTTTTATTTTATCATATGCTATTTACCTATATTTTCTTTGCCGATTCGGAAAAGATCATTTTTCATGTTAATCAAGATGTCGCATATACATGCATGCAATTAGATTTTATAGATTCAAGAATTGTAAAATGAACTTGATTGCACATGAAAATTATGCCATATTTATCATGGAAACGTGTTCTTGTACACACTCATTCAGTTGACGATAAGGAAACTAACATTAACCCAAAATTTGACTGTTTCCTGTGTCTTTGAAGCATGATGCAACTCATACAAAGGTATAATGTGAAAACGGAGAACTCTAATAATCTAAGCCAGCAACCTCTCCTTATCGATCAGCAGGTTATTAAATTACCCGATTTCTAACTTTTTATGTAATATTTGGGATAAATGGCGATTTTGGTATGATATATTTATCTTTGTGTCATTTTGATTATATATATTGTCATTTCAGTCTTAATCTGTTATCTTTGTTTTTTGCGATTTTAGTTATTTGTCCAGCGTTTTGCCGACATGATGCTGATGTGTGCAAATGCACACATTTGCACACATCAGCACTCTCGATGAAACAACACTAAAATTGCCAATGTTTTAAAGAGGAAAAATTACAGTTTTAGTCCTGTAAATTGACATGTTTTGGGTTTTAGTATTGTAACTTGTCAAAATTTGGTTTGCATCCAATAGCTTGGATTTTTTTTATTTTGGTTGTTTTTTTACCAGAAGTCATTAAACCCATCGAATATTGTTTATTTGATATCGATGTTCTATTACGTAGCTTTTGTAGCGAGAATAAACATATATTACAATATATATAACCATAAACGAAAGAAAAAAACTAAAAAATACAATATTTCAAAATCGGAAGAAAAAACTTGTAGTTTCTCTTTATTTGTGCTGAGATAGATTTTAATTTGTATAATATAGGTTTTATTTTTCTTATATGAGAGAAGAACACCAATGTCAAAAACCAATATTTGGTTGATATAGTTTATTAATTCGGTTAAAAAAATGACCAAAACCAAAAAATAATTTATTGACAAGTTACTTGACTAAAATTTAAAATATATCAGTTTACAGGAATAAAATTGTGATATTTCCTTTGAAAGATAAGAAACAAAAATTGAATATGTAACACCCCAGATTCGACGATTGTCTTCACTGGTACTAAGACTAGGAAACTTCCTAGGAGGTCACCCATCCCAAAATTGTCCATAATCAAGCACGCTTAACTTTGGAGTTCTTATATGAGGAACTCGCGAAGAGAATATGCATCTTCTTGATATGAGTAGTACCTATCAAATCTTTTAGGTACTTCTCAACTGCACAATCTCATATTTGAGCAGATTTGGAATCTCTCTCATTCTAGTGTGAGATCAGTTTATTCATGTTCCCCTCGCCTACAAGCCTGTCAGGAGCCGCTCATTGTTAGTACAATCTTATGGCACTGGCCGTCACTCCCCGCCAACTTCGATCCCGGGCGTCACATCCCACTAGCTTTCGCTTAGTTCGTCCCCTAACCACACACCGTACTAAGAGAGGTCGGATTTGATACCAATTGTAATGCCTCAGATTTGACGACTGTCCCCACTGTACTGAGACGAGTCTTTCTAGCGTTTTTATGTCCTCACTCACGCATCCTAGAAAACTTCCCAGGGGTCACCCATACTAGAATTGCCTCATGTCAAGCACGCTTAGTTTTAGAGTTTTTACAAATCTTTTTGGTATTCCTCAACTGCACAGTCTCATACTTAAAATATTTGGAATCCTTATCATTTCGATGTGGGATTGGTTCATTCATGTTCCCGCACCTTCTTAATATGAGTAGTACCTATCAAATCTTTTAGGTACTCCTCAACTGCGCAGTCCATACCTAAAAAATTTTGAAATCTCTCTCATTCCGGTGTGGAATATGTTCATTCATGTTCCTTTCACCTAGAATCCTGTCAGGAGCCGATCATTGTTCGTGCAACCATATGTCACCGGCGATCACTCTCCGCCCTCTTCGGTCTCAGGCGTCACATGACTGTAAAGCCTCAGATTCGAAGACTGTCCCTACTATACAAAGACGAGTCTTTCCAACGTGCTTATGTCATTACTCACAAGCACCATAGAAAACTTCTCGGATCGTCACCAATCCTAGAATTGCCCCAAATCAAGTACATTTAACTTTGGAGTTCTTATGTGATGAGCTCCCGAAAAGAATATGCACATTTTTTCTATGAGTAGTACCTAACAAATCTTTTAAGCAATCTTCAACTACATAGTCTCATACCTGAACAGATTTGGAATCTCTCTCATTCTAGTGTGGGATTGGTTCATTCATGTTCCCTTCGCCTAGAGATCTGCCAGGAGCCACTCATCATCCGTGCAATCTCATCGCACCGGCGATCACCTCTTGTCCTCTTCGGCCTCGGGTGTCACATACCCACAGCTTCCGCTTGGTTAGTCCCTGGACTACGCCGTACTAAGAGAGATTGATTCCGATACCAACTGTTATGTCCTAAATTCAACGACTGTCCCTACTGTACCAAGACGAATCTTTCCATAGTTCTGATATCTTCACTCACAAGCACCCTATGAACTTCTCAGGGGGTCACCATCCCAAAATTACTCCAAGTCAAGCACACTTAGCTTTGGAGTTCTTATGTGATTAGCTCTCGAAAAGAAGAGGCATAGTAGTGCCTATCAAATCTTTTAAGCACTCTTCAACTGCACAGTCTCATACCTAAACATTTTTGGAATCCATCTCATTCTGGTGTGAGATCGGTTCATTCGTGTTCCATTCACCTAGAAGTCTGCTAAGAGCCGCTCATTGTTCATACAATCTCATGGCACCGGTGAGCACCCCCACCGTTTTCGGTCCCGAGCGTCATGGAATCTCTGCAAGAGCATTTTATATTGCGAAAGTCACAATGACATTGAGTTCGTACATTTTTCACTGGTCAGTTTTGAGTTGTCGTGTCTCAAGTACATCTGACTTGTATGTGCTTCTATCTTGTTGGTCCCACGTGCGACATCTGGAGATAATAAATATGAAAATAAATAATAAATTGGATACCAAGATTTACGTGGAAAACCCTTAAAATTATTAGGGTAAAAACTACGGGCAAGATGAAAGGAATTCTACTATAATATTTTATGGTGTACAATCATTCACTGTGTTTCGAAAGAGAATACACACTCGGTAGTTTCCATCCATCTGCAATTTTCAACAAAGCCGGCCCCAACCACTACCATAAATCCTTGTCTGCCACCAATGGGTTGATAACAATGCAAGAAGAGTTGGAGGCATTAAACAAGAATAAAACTTGGGATCTTGTTACGCTATCACGAGTAACGAAATTCATTGGAAACAGATGGGTCTATAAGATCAAGCGTGATGGCAATAATCAAGTGGAGCGGTATCGTGCTAGACTGGTGGTAAAAAAATATGCTTCGCAAGAAGACATTGACTTCAATGAGATATTTTCTCATGTGGTTCGGCTTTCAACAGTCATAGTAGTGTTGGCATTGTGCGCGATGTTTGACCTACATCTAGAACAATTACATGTGAAAATTGCGTTTCTTCATGGAGATCTTGAAGAAGAAATCTATATGCTCCGGCCACAAGGTTTTGTAGAAAAAAGGCAAAGAGAACTTGGTTTGCAAGTTAAACAAATATCTGTACGGTCTCAAACAAGCGCCGAGATGTTGGTACAAGAGATTTGATTCATATATCACGAGCTTTGGATACATCAGACTGAGTGTTGACCTTTGCACATATTTCAAGAGGTCTTGTGATGATTATATCATTTTGCAGTTGTATGTGGATGACGTATTGTAGCAGGCGGCAACAAAGATCATGTCCAAGAATTAAAGACACATTTGGCTAGAGAATTTGATATGAAAGACTTGGGATCAGCAAACAAGATTCTAGGGATGCAAGTTCACCGAGACAGAAGTAACAGAAAGATTTGGCTTTCCCAGAACAATTATTTGAAGAAAGTTTTGTAAAGCTTCAACATGCAAGGCAGTAACAATCTCGACCTCTCTTCCTGTTAACTTCGAGTTATCCTCCGAGATGTGTCTTAACAGTGAAGTAGAGAGGATGGAGATGTCTCCAGTACCATAAGCATCAGCAGTGAGAAATTTGATGTTCACAATGATCTGTACAAGTTCAGACATTGCTCAAGCAGTGAGAGTAGTTAGTCGGAATATGGCGAATCCTGGACGAGAGCATTGGAGCACTGTCAAGACGATCTTTAGATACATTAAAGATACCTCAAATGCTGCATTATGTTATGAAGGATCAGATTTTACACATAGAGGCTATGTCAATTCAGATTATGCATGTGAACCTGATAAAAAAATATACTACTGTTTATGTGTTTACACTTGCAGGGGGAGTAGTAAGCTGGGTTTCAAAATTGCAAACAGTTGTGGCGTTATCCACAACAAAGATATAATATATGGTAGCTACTCAAGCTTTTAGGAGGTAATATGGATTAAAAGATTATTGGAGGAAATCTAGCACAAACAAGAAAAAATTCATTTGTTTTGTGATAGTCAGAATGCATTATACATCGCAGGGAATACAACTTTTCATTCGAGGACTAAACACATTGGAGTTCAATTTCATTTTGTGCGAGAAGTAGTAGAAGAAAGAAGTGTGAATATGTAGAAAATTCATACAAAAGACAATGTATCTGATTTTCTGACCAAGCCAGTGAATACGAATAAGTTTTAATTGTGTAGATCCTCAAGTGGCCTAGAAGAAACGTAAGCAGCATGAAATGGTGATATTGAAAGGATGTTTGGAGATGTATTTGATTATCAATCAAATCTCCAAGTGGGAAAAATGTCAGCAACTTGATTGGTTGGTAGCAGACAAGGATTTATGGTGGTGGTTGGGGCAGACTTTGTTGAAAATTGCAGATGGAAAGAAACTGCCGATATATGGTTTCACACGAACGAGGAAAACTATAAATAGAGCTTCGTCCCCTCATTCAGATATCATTTCTGCATCAAGTTTTTTCTATCATCTTATAACATTTGAGTGATTAGTTCTATAATATTAATTAGGTGTCGTTTGTTCTCCTGTATTAAGAGAGTGCGTTTTTTTGGAAACACAGTGAGTGGTTGTACACCATAAAATATTATAGTGAAATTCTTTTCATTTTGTCCGTGGTTTTTACCCCAATAATTTTAAATATTTTCCAAGTAAATCTTAGTGTCCAATTTATTCTTTATTTTCATATTTATTATCTCCGGATGCCGCACGTGGGATCCTATGTTATACTAAATAGAAGGGTAATCTACTTTATTAGTTACTTTGTACATGGACTAATTATAATACCAAATGCCTAATGAATTCGTTGAATCTTGATTCAGAAAAACTTCAAAAGATTTCCGACTAGAATTCCAACAATTTGTTTATGCTTACTTTTTTGTTATGATTATTATAAAGCAATATTTTTTTAAAGAATTTTAAAGGTTTCCTGACAATAGAAGATATAAACACAGAAAAAATACGTTCTTGATTTGCCAAATTCAAAGAAAAAATGCTCATATATGGTTGAACATTTCTATGCCATGCCCTTTTGTTGATTAGGAATTAAGTAGGACTTTTGTTGAGTGTAGACTGTTAATAGTTGGTCCAACTCAAAATTTGGATAGAATTTCACTTATAACGTGCACAAAACTTTAAAAATGAAGATCATTTCAAGTGTTTTGTGTACATGTATTTGTAATCAAATTCGGACTGATTTATAGACGGAAACGATATAGAGGAGGACGGGCTAATATACCTCTCTGTACTGAAAATACAAATGTGCTGCAATAGCTATGTTATTGAAATGTTGCTCAAAGCTCGAATTGAGCACGATGTGTTAGATTCGGCCCTTAGACCCGAGCAAGAAACCACTGAAGATAATTTTCTAGAAAACTGATGTATTTTTAAAAATGATTTGAAAGCATGCATAAATAAATAAAGCAACCATGCAGAAAACAGGAAAGTAGCCCAAGATTTATGGAGGTATAGGAGTATGATCATCACTTTACTTTACTTTACCTTACCTTACCGCCAATAGACCAGTTATCATGTTCTCAATTTGTGCGTGTGCAAGATTTCAATCAAATACAAAACAACCACATTTTCTTCTTGCAAAAACAATCTTAAGATATTTAAAGAACACATAAAACATAGGGCTATAGTATCCATAAATTTATCGATATTATCTAATATTCTAATCTTCACTATATACTCATGACGTAAGATAGATTGCGAGAGCAATGGCGGAACTTGTCAATTATTAGTTGTTGGAAAGTCCAGAAAAAACCTAATAAGCAAATATCTTAGACAGTGCATACGAATTAGCAAAGGGTATAGATTTATTAGTAAAGGTGTTAGTTAGCAAGCTTGACACTACGGCTAAGGCTCTCTTGCAAGAGGAGAACGTGTTTAGAAATCGAAACAGATGAAATGTCAAATGGCAAAGATGCTATCTTTCTTTACCTAAAGATCTACCTTTGCCGGATGAAGTTTTTCCATAAAGGTGGCTTATGATATACATGATCGAAAATCAATGGCTCATGATTTTAGAGTTGCTTTAAAAACAATTTACATGCAAACAATATTATACAAGTTATGTGGATATCAAAGCATTCAAAAAGCCAAATCATCTCTAGCTAGACTCCGATCCTGTATCTCTGAGATATTTGCTTATTTATAATTATAATAAAATAAACCAAAGAATGATCCAAAAAAGCAATCTGCTAATGGATCGAGATATTCTCTTTAACGAGCCTCGAATCATCTACAAGATCTTGAGGTTCTCTTTGATAATGCCATCTGTTTCAAAGGGCCACAACAAAATTTTGTCAGATAATACTTGATATTAAGTGTATTACGCGAGGGAAAAGCCTTGTATGTTTGCTAGCTCTAATAACCTTTCCAATCATATCATTTCACTCTTATTTGTCATTTCAGGCCGCAGGTACCAGGCATGACATGCTCAACAAGGAACTTGCGAAGCGGACTATCGAGTTACAGTATGTTGTAGCATCTCCTCACTCATGTGGCTTGTTCAATCTATATGTATACACATATCAAAATGATCCCTGGAACGAATTTATCCGACAGGCAACTCAAGGGAGAAGAGCTTGAAGGTCTTAGCTTGGATGATTTGATGAGACTAGAGAAATATGTGGAAGGTGGATTAAGCCGTGTTGGAAAATTTAAGGTTAGGTTGTTTCAATTCTACTAGTCTCTTCCACTTAGGGTCTATTACTACTACTAATGCAATAAGAATAATTTATGAGAAGTTATTGTAAGTTCATTTACTTTTATAATGTTTAAATTCCAAGCATATTTACTGAAAAAAATATAATTTATTATGCTCGCATACATATTTCATTATATATAAAATTATGAAATTATCTTGCGTATGCTTAAAATTGCAACTTAATTGCTATATTTGAATGTCACAGGATGAGAAGTTCTTGAATGAAATCAGCATCCTCAAGTCTAAGGCATGTACTGAAACCAGACCTGATTTATAACCTTGATTTTAATTTATCCAAGAACATTAATGGCCGTAAAATGTTGTCTAAAACTTCCAGGAATCAGAGCTGATTGAAGAAAATGCAAGGTTGAAACTCCAAGCACAGGTGAGTTTTAGATTTCCCCAAGCATCTGTTTTTGGTTCCGCTAGTTGTTTGTGATTTTATTAGTTCTTTATCTATACGTACAACTCTCATTTCATGACCTGTGTGATCTTTGTACGTCATAAAATTTTATAGTTTCGATTCGAATGGTTAATGTAATTGTTGAACTTTATGTACTTAATAATCGAATGCTTGTTGCGTAGCTTACTATTGATCAAACACATTCCATTGAAATGGTTCGTTTGGAAATTTTCCGTAAGGTTAATAATATGATTTCTTCTCCATCGGAACAATAGTGTTGTTATGAGAGTTACTAAATTTGTTGAAGAGATGAAACATACCGATCATATATTTTTTATCAGAGGTTGAATCGATCATCAGAAGAATCAGGCAAAAAATTAGGATACATGGAAAATCAAACTTCCATGGGAATAGAAGCAAATGAAAGGCTTTCATAAAAATTATGGTAGAATTGAAAATGAAGTTTATGTTCTGTACATGAAAGATCATCAATGATTGTTCCAAACGTTAAAAAAAAATCTCAATTGTGTCGAACTTTCCATATTTGGAATGGAATAAGATCAAGATCAAATCTTATTTCATGTTGAAAGCATTAGAGTTTTAAAAAAAAACATAAAATACACATTGTTAATTAGATTATATATGCATTAGAAAGTGTGTGCACTATACGAAATATATGTTTAATTCGATAAATGTTTTTATTCAGAGACATCAAGGCATGAGAATCGCAGTTGAAATTGATCGAGGGAATTCAGCAGCCAGCTCTATTACTAACAGCCATAGCTTCGCGGTATGTGCTGAGGACAAAAGCGACTCCGACGCTTCCCTCAGGCTATGGTACGTACGGAACTACGCATACTTGGAATATTTTTGTGCTTCTAGTAAATTAAATTGTATAGACCTATTTTATTTTAATGAAAAATTCGATTTCACTTGACTACCAATTGTTGCAGCCTGTAAGCTATTCAGTCAAGTGAAGGGTTGATGACATGAAGCACTGGAGAACCGGGTTCTCATAATTTGGGTTTATAGATACTAATTTATATATTATTGTATAAAATAACTTGGACCGGAAGTTTCCGGTTTAGGGCATGATATTTCATTGAAAATAAGAGATTCAAGATGTTCATTTTTGGGAATAAATATAGCAATAAATATATCAATCTTTATTGAAAACTTGGAATATAGTCCGTCTCTTGTGAAACGAGTAGATCTGGTTTATATATGTACTGAAAAAATAATTTTAACATAAAACTGATTTTTTTTATGGATCGGATAGTATATCTGTTTTATAAAATTGATATTGATGATCTCATAAGAATTTTTATAAATTATTAATTATATTTTTTTCTCTTAAATTTATTATTATTATTATTATNAAAGAATTGGTTAATAATAAAATTTTAATGTATCATGTCTCAATAAATTATAAATTTATATTTTAAATCTATTTTTTTAATAAAAAAAAAACCAATTTTTTTTTTTAAAAAAACTAAATCTATTTATTTTTGAAAACACATTATTACACTATATAATAGAAATTAAAATACCCCCACGCTGAAGACTCGCTCCCATGCATGGCACAGAATGTGTCCGCTTCGTAAATCTCCCACTGTTCTCGTTTTCCATTAATCCTCTTCTCTCTCACTTCTTCATTCTATTTTCTTCTTTGATCCGTTTGTTGTATTGTTTTCTCTTCACCTCTATCTCTCTGCAATTTTTCTGGGTATTTTTTTGGGAATTTGAAGCGAATTTAATTTGTTCGTCGACATGGATGAAGAGTATGATGTGATTGTTCTGGGAACTGGACTAAAAGAGTGCATTCTCAGTGGCCTCCTCTCTGTTGATGGCCTCAAAGTTAGTACTATAAGTCTCCACTCTCCATGCATGGTTTTTTGTGAATGAAGTAGGGTCGTGTGAGTGATTGCGATTGCTGGCTTTGCATCCTGTGATTTCTTGTCCAATTTAAAAGGTCCTTTGATTGAGCCCAGTAATTTTCTGGGATGATTTCGATATAATATAATATGGGATTTATGCATGGATGCTATATTGTTTGTATGATTGCGTGTTTTGATTTTGCTTGCAGTGATTTTCTTGGTCTGGTTTGCGGGTTTCTTAGATTAACCCCAGAAATTTTTTGGCCTTTTTCAGTACGATATGTGAGTCAGATAATCACTTGTTCGTTCTTGTTTGCAGTGTCGATCATGTTTGTCTTTGTAATAGAAAGATCAGGATCTGATGATTTCTGGATTTGTAAAATTAATGGTGTGTTTGGCACTGCATAAATGAGTAGACATGATCGTAAATTAATCCGTGTGCAATCATTTCCAAATTTGGATTGATTTGCTATGAATCTTCCAACTTGGCATTTCCAAGTTTTGATGTCCACTAACTAGTGGCTTGATCATTTGACTATTGTGAAATTTGATGCTCATTTACCCTCATCATCGCTTCAGAATTTATTAACAATGGAGCTTCAAAGATTTAATCTTGTGTTCTCTGAGCAGGTGCTTCACATGGACAAAAATGACTACTATGGAGGAGAATCCTGCTCTCTCAATTTAAATCAAGTAATACTTGATACATTCATGGAATATATATATGTTTTCTCTTATCAAATGCAAAATCCCAAGCCCTTTGGTCAGTTTTATAATATTTATAAAAACCGTGTTGATCACATAAAAATAGTTGATTAGAGTGAATAGCCACATTATTATTGATGGGGTTTCCCCTGTTTGTTTTAACAATTTATATTTTGTTCCATAGCTCTGGAGACGCTTCAGGGGAAATGACCAGCCTACAGAGCAATTAGGAGCCAGCAGAGAGTACAATGTTGATATGATTCCAAAGGTATTTGAGATTTTCTGATGATATTCACTCCTCTACCTTCCTCAGTTTTGCCTCAATGCTCCAATGTTGATCTGTCATTTGGATCCATCAAATCTCAAGCTATTGCAATACCACTTTCCTCTTGAGTTTCAAGTTCTGGAAATAGTTTGCCTTATTGCATTTTTGAAAATTTAATAGTTAAGTTTGAGATGGATATTCTTTTGTCTTTTCTAGTTCATGATGGCAAATGGAACATTGGTACGGGTGCTTATCCATGCGAATGTTACCAAGTATCTGAACTTCAAGGCAGTAGATGGTAGTTTTGTCTACAATAAAGGAAAGGTATGCTGCTTGGGTAAAGTTTAACAGTTTTTTTCTTTCATTCTCCTTATCTTATTAAACTTAATCCACTCAGATCTATAAAGTTCCTGCATCTGATGTTGAAGCACTAAAATCTCCATTAATGGGGTTGTTTGAAAAGCGACGTGCAAGAAAGTTTTTTATTTTTGTGCAAGAATTCGAAGAGAGCAATCCCAAAACTCACGAAGGGATGAATCTGGATACAATCACAGCGAGAGAACTTATTGCGTTAGTTTTTTCAGCATTTCATATGATTTAATCACGCCGCAATTTTTTTCATTTCCTTGATCTTTGATAGAGATTTGAATATCTATTCAACTAGTTAATGCAAGGAATTGTTCTTTGATTAGCTCCTTATCAGTTAATTTTTCCCATTGAATTTGATGAATCACATGTCACAATGGTTATGAAATTACAGAAAGTTAGCTTAAAAATTGTTTGTATGAACACCTTTTTAACAACCATCTTTGTTTTCTGGTGCAGAAAATATGAACTTGAAGATGACACGATTGATTTTATCGGCCATGCTTTGGCACTGCATAGTAATGATGGTTACTTGGATCAGCCAGCTATGGATTTTGTTAAGAGAATGAAGGTAGATGTTTTAATCAATTGTAGTTAGCATGTCTAATGAATATCAAGCTTTTCTTTTCTTTTCTTTTCTTAGCCTCGCCTTTTAAGCTTAAAACAAGGAGCAACAACAAATCTGTTAGATGTATGGTTCCTTTGAGAATGTAATTTATATATCAGTATATATGCATGCGTTAGTGGAGTTTTTCTTACTAAAGAGGTAGCGCTAATAACTATTATTTCATTCTCTCGAAAAGCTTTATGCCGAATCTTTGGCACGCTTCCAAGCGGGATCTCCATATATCTATCCACTTTATGGACTGGGAGAATTGCCTCAGGTTTGTGTGCCTCGATCTGTATATCGATTTCATGTTTAGAGCCATCATAATTTAGTTGGTACATGATTGAGTATGCATGTATCACAATTCACAGGCATTTGCACGCTTAAGTGCTGTTTATGGTGGGACATACATGCTGAACAAGCCACAATGTAAGGTAATGTTTCGACTGATTTAGTCTTTCTTACCAGAACAACCTATCTTCCGTTGGTATCTTTTTCAAGCTTCATACCTTCTTTGATGAAGCAACTAAACAGTTCAGAGAATTTCTTTTAAGTATATAGAATCTGTTTTCAATAGAGGCTTCAGTTTTGATGTTTGCTGAATTTATTAGGCTGATGCCAATGCAAACATGAGAGGTGTTCCTTGCCTTTAAAATCTCAATCCTACTAATTGTTTTAGATTTTCGATTTTACAGGTGGAGTTTGGTGCAGATGGAAAGGTAATTGGAGTAACATCTGAAGGAGAAACTGCTAAATGCAAGAAGGTTGTCTGCGATCCTACGTATTTGCCTGATAAGGTTAGAATGACGCATCGCATACGAAAAAGCAAGTTCATAAGTTGCAAGTTCTTGATGTCCAGAAAATAGTGTAAATATGAATGCCTATATCCACACAGGTTCATAAGGTTGGAAAGGTTGCTCGTGCTATTTGTATCATGAGTCACCCAATTCCAGACACCAATGAGTCTCACTCAGCCCAAGTCATTCTACCACAGAAGCAACTTGGTCGTAAATCAGATATGTGCGTCCATTAACTTCCTGATGTCATCTTTTGCATGCTATGAAAAACTGATCTTCTATATCATTATATCATTTTCGTCTCGAGTTTGATCGTGTCTCTGATGCTAAAGGTATCTGTTCTGCTGCTCATACGCTCACAATGTGGCTCCTAAAGGAAAGTATATAGCATTTGTTACTGCAGAAGCGGAAACTGACAACCCAGAGGTCGAACTAAAGCCTGGCGTAGACCTTCTTGGACCAATTGACGAAATCTTTTATGAAACCTACGACACATTTCTACCCACCAACGACAATGATGCTGACAATTGTTACATATCTAAGGTGTTATGCTTGTCTATTTTCCTATCGTTTTTGTCAAGACTGACATTCATACATGCATACATGTAACCTTATCAAACCATTTCTTGTCAAGAAGTCAATCTTTTTATCGTGTGTTTCAGAGTTATGATGCGACGACACACTTCGAATCCACAGTTACTGATGTGTTGGCCATGTACACGAAGATAACTGGAAAGGTAGTGAATTTGATTTGCCAACATCACAGAAACTTCTTGATTTTATGTAACTCGTTATGTTGTTCTAGGTTCTCGATTTGTCGGTGGACCTGAGTTCGGCCAGTGCTGGTGCTGAAGAATAGGCATCTTTTAACGTCCTCAGATTTTCATGGATCATCAACTTCTATTTCTAATATACGGACAACTTGATTGCGTGATTTTGTTAAGACAATTCCTTTCCTAGAAATATATTAGGACAAGTACTGTGTTAGGTCCCTGTAATATCTTCATTGTTTTACTCTGTGTTTCTTGAGTTGTTTTTCCTTCTCGTTGGAATGCTGTAGTTTGATCTCATAAAAGCAGTTGGGAGTTCGTTTCAAAATCTGATTCTGTAAAGGAAATATATTTGTCTAGTTGTATCTGTCGCCAACAGGTTTAACATACTTCAATTTTCTCTTTTGATTATTTTTTCGATAGTTTTCTCTTCAAGAGTGGGTATATATATACTGAATCTAGTCGGGTACAAAATTTATATCATAAAATTGACATGTGAGATATTCTCATAAGAGTTTTTGACGTGCTTCTTCAAATGGTAGGTTTTGATAGATTATATCGGAAGACAATGATTGTAGTCTCTCTTTAAAAAAGTAACTTCAAATGGTAGGTTTATATAGATAATATTGGAAGACAATGATTATAGTTTCTCTTGAAAAAAAGATATTGATTGCGAATTAAAATATTTAAAATATATTGTTAGATAAATTATAAATTTGAGTAATACTTTATATGCTCGATTGTACAACTAGCATCAAAGTTGATGACAATTTTCTGGCTTCTTTGTTGCCAGCACAAAAACTCGTGTGAGATCGTTTCACAGATTAATTTTGTGAGATAAATTTTCGATTCGATTCAACCCATAAAAAATATTATTTTATGTCAAAAATATTACTTTTAATTGTAGTTATTGATTGAGTTGATACATCTCATAAATATATATATGTGAGATAATATGACAATATTCTTAATATAAAAGGTCTTTGATAGGCAAAATTGCCACATGAATTTCAAAATCTGAGTTTTATTTTATTTTTATTTTTTAGCTTACATTTTATATAAATTTTGGTAAATCAACAAGGTTGATAAAACATATAATATAGTATTATATTAGCGCCTATTTCTTACAAATACATGAATTCACTTGACAATAATACAATTCTATGATATTAATTCTAGTCACTAAATTAAATTATATTTTCTCCACATATTTAACTAAAGTATGTCTCTTATGATACAGTTTCACGAATCTTTATTCGTGAGATGAATCAATCAATTTTTTTGTGGTTTATATTTATAAATTACTTGAATAAAACATGACAAAATATCATTGTTATATGCATTTTTTAGAGTTTTCAATTTTTTAATATGTAATTTATTTGTTTGTGATGTTAGCTATAACTTATGTGTTTACAAAAATATTTTTTGCCACCAACATTTTTTGGGTATACATTTATAAATTACCCGAATAAAACATAATAAAAGATCATTGTGATATATATTTTTTAGAATTTATAATTTTCTAATCTATTTATTTTACTTGTGGTTATTAGCCAAAAATTATATATTTAAATAAAAGTTATATGACTTTTACATTTATAAATTACCCAAATAAAGTATGGTAAAATCATTGTGATATATTTTTTATATTTTATAATTTTCTACTTTCTTTATTCTACTTATGTTCATTAGCACTTGTGGCCGCAATTTTTCTTAATTCTTGTAAAATAAGTTTGATTTTAATTATAGATATCTTAAAGTATTTATAAATATTTTAATTAATTTAGTTTATGTTATAAATAATTGTAAAAAAGTATTAATTTTTTTATAAATTATTATATGAAATATCATGTAAATATATATTAATAAATAGATATTTGATGGAATTGTAAAATAATTATTTTGAACAAGTATAAGTTGAACTAGATAGATTGAAAATAATCTTGTATCAAAATTTTGGTCAAATAAAAGTTATATTTTAAATTACCATAAAAATATTTTTTTGGGTTGAATTTGTAAGAAGTGATAAATTATGGGGAGGCAAAAGTAATTTGAAGAATCCAGGGAAAAGTTTCTGTATAAATTCCAAAATAGACCGCGTGGACTCAAAATCATCAACAGAGGGAATCATGGGAGACGATGGGGTGAAGAATGAAGCAATGGAGATCCTCGGATTGTTTCAAGCTCTCCCGCGTCTTGTTGTTTTCGATCTAGATTATACCCTCTGGCCTTTCTACTGGTATTTTTCTCCTTTTCTACCTCTTTTCCCGTGTTATTTTTATGAATTTTTTTTTCTGCTGATGCATTTTGATTTTTGCCGATTGAAATTTTCTCTTCTTCGAATATGTGAAAGACATCCGTATTAGTGTATTTTTTGGCTCAATTTGCAAAAAAAAAAAAAAAAAATCTGGGAAATTCCCGCTGCTGTGTCTATATTGCGTGGGATGCTGAAGATCGAAGGTGGTACAAGTATGGATGTTGCTGTATTTTCTGTTTTTATGAATCCCTTTAAAAGGAACTATCGTCAGGTTGATTAAGTTATGCGATACTTTGCGTAAGAATTTCAAATTTTTGATCTTTTCTTTTGTGTTAACGTGTCCAATTTACCACAGAAACTAATTGAAATGAACT
Organism: Primulina huaijiensis; assembly: GCF_012295235.1. Classification (NCBI taxonomy): domain Eukaryota; kingdom Viridiplantae; phylum Streptophyta; class Magnoliopsida; order Lamiales; family Gesneriaceae; genus Primulina; species Primulina huaijiensis. The sequence goes on from NC_133314.1 coordinate 1,243,699, forward strand.
TCTTAATGGAAATTGACACCGATTTCGAAACGCTTCTGGCTGAGAAATGATGGTGATTGTTACTCTGTTGGTTAATGGTTGTCTTCATACAACTGGATTCGAACTGAGTTTTTGGGATTTTATATCAGCAACGACATAACCATTTTACTTCAATAGTTTAATTTGATTTGTTGACACTTATAGTCATGGTGGTATGTTAATTAGCAAACAGATGGATAACTAGATTGCTTTTTTTTTTTTTAATTATTCTGATCAATTTACTTTTTTGGTGGCTGTGACTGATGTATATGCTTTAATTGTCTTATCCTGAATTACAGGCTTGCCTTTTTAGTTTCTTGAGAACATTGGTGTGCTAATCTAATATGTTGATTTATTTCAGTGAATGTCTTTCTAAACGCGAGATGCCATCATTATATCCTCATGCCAAAGGCATATTGAATGCTCTTGAGGAGAAAGGTGTTGATATTGCTATTGCATCAAGGTCGCCTACTCCTGATATAGCGAACACTTTCCTTGAGAAATTAGGGGTAAAATCAATGTTTGTTTCTCAGGTGAGCTAAATATTTTATTTTGTTGTGTACCGAGTTTTTTATGTCAATAGCATCCCATGATAATAGCATCCCATGATTTTTCTCTTCAAAATAAGTACTGTGAAAAGAGAATATGCTCCTCCATTATAAGAGGCTTGTGTAGAGAATAATGACATTGCCAACAATATTAAAACAACATGTCTCATGGCTTAGTTTTTTGTATGCATGGAGATATCTTTGACTTTTCTATACCCCAATCAAAACTAGCATAAAATTTGGTCGGTTTTTTATTTTTAATGAAAATTTTTGGTTCAATTCAGCAAACGAAAATGTGGGAGTTTGACCATTAAGATGCAAGATATAAGGTGTGAAATGTCAATTTTTGTGTTAATCTCGACTTGTCCTAGAAACATGAATGTAAATTTCACATTGCTCTCAAATGGGGATTTGATGTTAAGATGTGATTAGTTGAGCTACTTGCCAATCCTTGTATGTATTCAAATTAAATTTTGGCAGTTCTAGTGTTTGAGATGTATCATGCATTGCCAAATGAAGACTTTTCGTATATTGTTAGCAAGGAGACATGTACTGAATATTTTTAAAATTCCAGGAGATATTTTCCAGCTGGACCCACAAAACCGACCACTTTCAGAAAATCCATCGGAAGACAGGCATTCCATATAATGAAATGCTTTTTTTTGATGATGAGGATCGCAACATAGATACGGTGAGATATCTTCTCCAGTTGTGTTATTTATTCAACGGCTTACAAGAAGAGATTCTGGAAAATTATTTTTGCAAATGCACTATACTAGGAAGTTTTTGCTGCCCCTAACTTTTTCGAGTTTTGGGTTTACACCCCCCCGTACAAAATGTATGATTCCACTGCTGTTATTGGCTGTTTCTCTCTGTGACTCGATAGGTTTCTAAAATGGGTGTTACAAGCATCTTGGTGGGCAATGGCGTGAATCTAGGAGCTTTTAGACAGGGGCTCTCTAACTTTTCTCAAAGCAAGGTGTCATTGGAGAAGAGCAAGCAAAGGTGGTGTAATTTTTGGCAGAAATCAAGTTCATCAGAAACGAAAGGCCACTCGTAATTTTTCCGTCCTATTAGAAGTATATCAACTCAGATCATTTTAGATTTGAATTCGGATATCCACCAATTTGTGACGCATTATTAAAAAAAACAGTGTTCCTTTGGCTTGTGGATGTCTGAATTATATCTCCCTTGTATGTTTCTGAAGCCAAGACATAGTGGAATTTAGTCGGAAAATATAGGTGTCTGATCTTTGATAAGAACGTGTGCTTTTGAACATCTCTCCCAATATATCAATTTCTACGCAGGAATCAAGTTCATCAGAAACGAAAGGCCATCGTTAATTATTTTCAACTGAAATTGAGCCCGTAAAAAATTCTTTTTTCGAGATTTCAATTGACTCGTGATCTATTTTGAACATGAAAAAATGTCAATTTAGTTTCGATTATTTTTTCAATCAGAACATGATGATACTTCTTGGTGCTTAAAGAAAGACCTTCTAACACACAAATACCAATAATAGAACATACACTTGATGATAATATTGGACAGAAATTCAAGAAATTATTTTTGCTGTTTTTCACTCCAAGTAACAACACCAAACAAACAGATCAAATGAATACAACAGGAATTGTTCCTAAACAGAGATAAAAACAGAGAACCACAAACTGAACAGAGCTAAAATTTCACAAACTATACAACAGAATGCAATCTGGGATCCAAACAAATAGTGAAATAACAACTCCTGGCAAACTAATTCTTTTAATTGTAACATATCGAGATGACGTGATTTACAAAGCTCAACATTAACTTTGTGGCAATCTGGTTTTTCATGCTTGATCTTCAAGCAATAACGCCTCAAGCTCTTCTCTACGACGCTGGAGTTTCTGTCATTGCCATTTCATCATATTTATTATGTGATTCTTCAAACATGGAACAGATACAACAAGATCCAATCCAAAGTAGGAAGCGTTAAAAGAATAACAAATAGAGTTGAAGGGTTTGGAATCATCGAATCTTTCAAAAGCTATGAACTCTGATTTGGAACAACTACAGACCCTTGTTACTTTTTAAAACTTGGATCTCAAGAACAGTTAAATGCTGAATGAGATTACTAAAAAAATGAGAATACTATATGCTAATTTTATCGTTCAAGCAAGTATCTTAACAGCTAAACTTTAGTAAGGCAACTCAGGGGATTACCTCGAGATCCTTTATCGCTTGGTCTCGTGACACATGGCTTTTTTGGTGAGTGCGTTTGAGCATACCCAGGCAAAATATCCCCTAACACAAACGGATTTATGTAAGAAGCTATTTGTGCCCTGAATTGATTATGCATACGCAACTGATGCAATGAGCCTAACAAGTAATACCATATCAACTAGTAGGTACATGATTTCTTGAACTTACGGATATAACATAAATAACACCACATCCAAGGAGCAAGTAGGATGCTATGCTCTGGAGAATAAAAAGTTCTTGATGGTTCCGTAAATGCTCAGGGTACGCTCTGGTCATTACTGCAACACTGGAATTGCCCAAATAAAATAATTAAGCTCAGCGACACCATAGGTGTAAAGATGCTGTATGTATACGTACAGGGTCTCTAAAAATAAATAGATGCAGTTATATTCCATTTGACCCATTATCCAATATACGCAACAACAGCAATCTAGCGTTACAATGGAAGACCACCTTAGCGGTCTCTCGGTGAGGCATTTTCACCTTTTCCTGTTCTTCTCATCTCACCTTTTTTATTTTCCGATTCCTATTTACTTTAATTTATTTCCAACCACAACTTCTCTCATCAGAAAATTTTATATTTTATTCAATTTAAATTTTAAAATATCAAAATATCCCACATAAAGCTGTGTTTTGACTATTATTTTGCGTGCTCAACGCGTGACTGACTGCTATTTGTGTTATAAAACAAGAAATAGCTTTGTCTAACTGTGCACCCATACACATTTAATCTAGTAAGCATTAATATTTACCTATCAATATGAGCATGATGATAATCTACGGCTGTCTTGCAGAGTATTTCTTTTGGACGGCAAGGGATAGAACGGTTTTCGAAAGCTATGTCACTAGTATAAATTCACTCTATGAAAAAATTAAGATTCATGCTTTTAGAAATATGCATGCATTATTTTCCCCGGTGTACACTTACAAGATCTGCAGCATTCCTCTGCCAACCCAATACTGCAGAACCTGCAACATTATGATGAATACTTAATACATTTACCCTCTCATCGCATTGTATGGATATCAATCTCACAAAATAACATTTAAATCTTTAAACATGGTAAGACTGTGGCCAAGACAGGGTCTTTACAGATACAGGCTTCAAATTTTTAATCACATCCCATCAGATTAATCTTTGTTTTATTTATTACTTCAGAAGCATCTGGATTCTCAATCTCAAACTATGAAACATTTCCATCACCATCGACCTATTTGAAGCAAATGAAATTTTTTTCTTGCTTTTGAAGGTGATACCGTCAGGGCCAGAACCGATAGGTGCCAAATTTTTATTTGTAAATTTTCTAAAATTGCAACCTTCACCAATCACCCCCCTCGACTTGTGGATTCGTCCATAGCATGGGACCATCTTTCAATTTTTCTGGGCTAGGTTTATCAAAAAGCTATATACACCGGTGACAGAAATAAACGCTTAGGGAAGTCGTTTAGCATTTCTAGTTTTCTTCTAAGAAAAATTTATATCATCCATGAACAGTTGGGTACACGAATTCACTGGAAGGAGAGAAAAAAACTGAACTGGAAAACTAGCAGTAAGATGTAATTGCAGGGGACCCTCTTCTCAAAATGCCTACATGATTTCATGCCTGAATTTATGCTCAAATTTCTTGAACTATCTTATAATATTTTACATTAGAAATTATATTCAAGATTTTACAGCCCTGTTTCTAGGTCAAAAACATAGAGTGAGAAAAGATGAGTAAACGGTGCAAACCTTGGAGAAGTTTAGAAAGAATTCCCACTCGGTCTCCGCAATAACCACAAATATAGCTATAACCACCGCGTAACACCGGAAAATGCCATCAAATATCTGAACACAAAGAAAAAAGAAAAAAAAGAAGCAAGCATGCCCAAAGTCCGCAAAAAATGAAGAAAATTCTTAAACTCACGTCGTTTCCGTTCCTGAAGGACTGAATGGCGGAGATGACGTTAATCGCAATGCAGAAAATAGCAGCCAGCGCAGTAACGACGCCGAAGCCCCGACAGGTAATCAAGAATAGGTCCGGCCCCCTTGACCGTGACCGGGCGGACGAATGTCCATCGTTGCGGTGACCCACGAGCGAACTCTCTCCGTCCATCGTGGTCCTCCCGAAAACACTGCTATTGGTTTGAATGGTCGGCGGAATTTTCTGCAATCCTCGAGCAGATTTGTTAGTGGGAAACTCGAATCAGCGAGATAAGAACATGAACAACTTTATGTATATTATAATTATTGTATAATATAAAAAGAAAGACAACCACTTTACTTGCGCCAGCTGGTAAAGAAATGGTATTTCACTGTATTCTGAATTCGTAGACGCCGCCGCGTGTCTCTTATACTCGTACAGGGTGGGGGAAGGGATTGGTTTGGTACTCTTAAGGGCTGCTGGCTTGGCCCATTTCCATGGTACTTATATAATATATATATATATATTGAGAGAGGCGAGGCGGTTCAAATTGTTAATTAGTACAGAACCAAAGGTGTTTGTTCTATTTGAAGATTTGTGGGGGTTAATTGGCATTTAATTAGTAAAATGGGGCCGTAGATTTGCACTAAAATTGCACAAAAGCCCTTCCTCCGAGGGACTTGCAATAGACTTGGACACCCCATATCGTCAAATCTCCACATCCCATGTACGGACAGCCACATTCCTCCATGAACAGCGCCAACGTACAACTCCTCCAGAAGCATGGAACAACTCGCGGCGGCAAGGACGAGAAAGAAGATGTCGTTCAGTGCTCCAATGGAGACTCCATAGGACAGATTCCCCCATCTCAGATCGGTTACGACGCCCCCCACTCGCCGCACGCGCTCCATGATTCCGCTGGAGGTGGGGTCATGGACGGCGTGGAGGTGGTTGGCCCTCACGCGCTCTACGATTCGGGTTTGGCCCCGGTCGTGGCGTCTGCTGGTGGGGATGTTGGTGCGGACCAGCTTACGCTTTCGTTTCAGGGGGAAGTTTATGTTTTCGACTCCGTTACGCCGGAGAAGGTATTTTGCCCCTCATTCTGTTTTTCGTTTGTTAATTGCATGGATTTTTGACTTAGAAGTTAGGGAATTTAGTTTATCGTGTTTGAAATTAACTTTGCTGTTGGAAATTTGTTGCTTTGGAACCTTCATTTCTATACGTGGGTGGTGTGATTCGCTAGTCTCTTTGGTTTTTGCCTGATTGTGTGTTGAATTAACTGTAGAATAAAGCTTAACTAGTCAGAGAGATGAGATGATGTATGGTGTAAGATTTTTTTTCTCATACAGAATGTAAGTATTCATCTTTGATTTTTCATAGGTCAACTCGAGAATCTGAAGTGAATGTAGGTTATTATGGTTCATTGACATTGTAGTGTGACATGAGGTCACGGTTTTAGGTTTTTTATCTTTAGTTGCCTTGTGCTTAGCTTGTCTGTGACAATTTAAGGGTTTTCCTCCCCTTCATTTATGTTCAGGTTCAGGCAGTACTGTTACTGTTGGGCGGCTATGAAGTACCCACTGTTATTCCTACGCCTGGGATGACTCCTCCAAACCATAGGGTGTGGATGAATTAATTTGATTTTCGAGTACTGAAATATCTTGACATGGCATGAATTTACACCTGTTAAGACTTTTCCATTTGCCTCAATAGGGCTTGGCTGAACAAGCCGGAAGGTCGAGTCAACCACAAAGGGTTGCTTCTTTGAACCGTTTCAGAGAAAAGAGAAAAGAAAGATGCTTTGATAAGAAGATTCGCTATATTGTGCGCAAGGAAGTTGCTCTCAGGTAATATAACTATCAGAGAATGTCCAGTAATGATGGGTGATTTGTTATTGTTCTCATATTCAGTCTCTTATTTCTGCTTCTTGACTCATTGGAAAGTCTGGTATGCTAAATTTTTATGGATAGCAGCCTATATTGTAGTTTAGCTTCAGTTTGTCAAGCTTTTATTCTGATTGTTTTTTTTTTGTGATTTGCATAAAATAAGTCTTTCAAAGTGTATTATTTTTTTGATGTAATGTGTATAAATCACCTGATTCAGTGAACATTTAAGCATTAGGTGTGACTGTGCTTGTGAGACATCCCACTGTAGTTCTCAATTTTTTTGAGAGGGGAAGAATGTATACTACCATTTATTGTTTTAATGGATAAGTTTAGTGTAACCTTTGTGTTCCATTCAACATAAGTTTTTTGTTTTCTTTATGCTGGGTTGAAGTGTGCTCAATTATGGACCATGGTTTATCAAATTGATATAATGTGATATTGGTGTTGTCACTATGGACTTAAAAACATGTCACACTAAAGTTTTCACTCGATATTCAAGATGTTAGCAATCGTCTTTGAAGGACCTTGAATAAGGCCTGGCTAGTCCTAAAACATACTATATGTAGTAAATTAGTTTGACTAATTAAACAGCGTGCGCTTATGTTCTACGAGATTAAGCAGCTTGCTATTCTTACGTAACAAGAGAGATTCTACATCGAGACATACTTTATGATGGTTTCAGGATCAATATCTTCAAATCATAATGTTTGGATTTGGCATAAGATTGGTGTTAAGAAACTGGTAGCAAATCATGTCAATCCTAAATTCATAATTATCATATTTAAAAATCAATGGCTAGCACAACTCATTGACATACTGATTTTAATTCTGCATCTTTATATAGTACATATATTATGAAATCTTCCAGGATGCAGCGCAAGAAAGGTCAGTTTACATCATCCAAGTCAGTTTCTGAGGAACCCGGTTCATCGACTGCAGATTTTGATGCTGGCCAAGAAGAACGGGAGACCTTGTGAGTGTAATTTTTTCACTTTTGTGGTTCTGTTATCTGTTAAGCCTCGTTGTCCTCTTCCTTTTTTTTCTTGTTATTTTGACATAGCAGGTAAATAATTACATTGAGTCACAGTGGAGATGTATTGATCTATGTTCTAGTTCGTTAATGGATTTTTAAGTGTCATTGGATTTCCTTGCCTATAGCAGATGTAGGCATTGTGGGATTAATTCGAAGTCCACTCCTATGATGAGACGTGGACCAGATGGACCAAGGACACTGTGCAATGCATGTGGTCTCAAGTGGGCCAACAAGGTTTTGTATATCACTGGTTTAGTATTTCTAACTGAATGTTGTTCAGATCGACCATGAGTTTGATTTTTCTAATGTGGAACTTTATCTGCGTGTTGTGAATGCCACTTTTAGTAAATGTCGACGCCATATCCAAATAAAAATTATCATATGTATATGTACTCGTTCGTTTTAAACAAACCAACTTTCACAACAAAAACTTGATATTCAAATTAGTCATTCAACTAGTTATTTAAATTCAGTGCTTATATTTGTTCATTATCGAGAACACTTACTGTGGTAATAACACCTATCTGATTGTGTTAGTCTTTGTTTTGCCTTTTTTAAGTTATTTATACGCATGCAATAAATTCTTTGTTTGGTGCTATTGGCATTGATGAGTTCATGCATAAGAGTTTTATATGATCCATTTTAGTGAAGTGCTTGACTGCTAAAATGACTTCTGAAAGGATATTTCTAAATTCTGTTATAACTTTGAAAGTGTTCTCTCTCTACTATTTTTTACAAAAATTCCTGAAATTTCATCATTTCCATTTTTAGTCCGGTTATCTCTATTTAACATTACCAGCTGAAGAAAGTTGCCCTCCCTCGTGTGCGTTTGAACCCAGATTCTGCTCTTTGCTACTTGCGAGTCAGTTTTTACATTAAGATCATTTTGACCTTTTTATATGGAAAAACACTTCAAATACAAGAAAGCAATAAAACCTCGTTTCATGAAGTCCAAAGAAATTATTGTATGTGGATAAAATTCAATGATACCACGTCTAGTCCATTCTAAATTTTCTTATTGTTGAATCGATGCAATTACTTCTCTCTAAATTACTCATATTGAAGCTTTTGCTGTTGCAGGGAGTACTAAGAGACCTTTCAAAAGTTCCAATTGTTGCCGTGCAGCCACATTTTATGGATGCTGTTGAAATTGTACGTCACTATTTAAATTTAAAAGTTTATCATATCTGCGATGAAAGAATTGAAAAGTTTCTCATATCTGTGATGAAAGCCACATATTCTTTCTTTCATTTATTCTCCTAAATTTCATGTGAAGAGTTTTATGTTTTCTTAGTGTACACTTTCATTTTCATGCACAGAGCAATGGTGAAGCTCACGGTGCAGATACCATTATCCCTGCTGCTAATGCAATTACTTCCAACGCAGAAAAGACAGTGTTGAACGCTTAAAGGTGATTAAGAAATTACTCTGCCAGTTGTGATGAATTAGATGCTGATGAATGGAGTGAGACTTTAACCGTCTTTCGACTTGTTTGAATATGAGAATTTCTTGTACATATACTTCATGTACTATCAGTTGGATATGCGGGATCAGCTAGAGTACATATAGGCCTTTCCTTTTCCTTTTCCTTTTCCTTTTCTTTTTCCTATTTAAGTTGCATGAAAATCTTGTTCACAAATTTGTTGTTCCTGGAGAACAAACATAATGTTAGACCAGAAATGTATTAAATCCTCTGCTTTATTAGCTTTAAAATTTGTACGTGATGTCGACTTCTTTACATCATGTTTGCCATAACAACGATCCCAAGTATGGTTTGTCATTTCACACTACACTTTGGAGAAAAGAGTAAGAACAGAGTAACAACTTGGTGGAGCTCATTACTTAACGACGTTCCTCCTCAACCATAGATCATATATTACCATATGGAATGCATCAAATTTTACCGGGGGCGCATTCCACTGGAAATGTTTCTGCACCTGTTGATCCATAGAAAATAAGGTAAGTAGTTGCAATATTCAAGATGACTTTTGGGTCTAAAATAGATTTTTTTTTTCCATATTTTTATCTTACCGACCTTGAGTAGATTGTTGTGCAACATTCTGTATTCTGCACCTGCTTTGGCCTTCAAAATGTCCTTGAGTGTGTACACATCTGCCTCTTTCAAAAGAAGAGCAAACTTTCGCCATTCAAGAATGTCAACAAATGGCAAATCAAAGTGATCTCCCAAGATTACTGCAAAATGGCTCCAGATCAAATTATAGAAGCAAAAAAGGATTTGGAAAAAAATGCAACAGTAATATGATGTGATTTACCAGGAACACATCCATAATGAATCGCCCTAGTGATTCGAGCACTTGTGTGACTTAAGCTGGCAGGACAAATGCAGAATTTTGCACTATAAAATTTGTAAATTGTACTTAGTTTAGGCACTGTTTGGTTCTGAAAATCAAGTTCTTCGTCTTCTCCCCATAGATGTACCAGCTTCTTTCTTATATCCGAATTGCATTTGCCTTCCCAGTAGCCAAGAATTGTCCTGCCGGATACACTATCAAACATCAGCCTATGCAACATGTTTTGGATAGAAGAAATTAATCGATAAATTGTCGCCAAAGAACTTTGGGTCGTAATCGAATCAAGCGCAAAATCTAATATATTATTGTCATGAAAACATATCCAATAATCTCTCGAAAGTGATTGCTTCAACTAATAATTGGACCCCAAAACTTGGAACTATACATAGTTCAGATTTTGTGTTTCATCGCTGTAGCTAAGATTATTGAGCTCGAAACGCCATAAATACCTCCTGTGTAAGTCATATCCTCCAGCTGGTTGTGCAAAGGGCTGATTTATTTGAGGAACTGCAAAATCTTTGTGTGGGATGAATCCATATCTATAACTAGAAGAACAGGCAGCTCGTATGGAGTTCTTGACGAGCATATGAACGCCTTGAGTCGCTCCTAAGTCGAATTCATGGCATGATACGAAGAAGTGGTCGGAGCCGAGTGTTCTGTTCCAGTACGGGTACTTGAGGATTAAGCCCTCAACATAATCCTTGACATATGATTCCATTTTCTGGTACGAGGATACCTGGCGTAGCAGAGACCGTCAATCCAATGATATGCCAATTTAATCCTATAAATAATAGACTTGAAGAGGGAGATAAAAGGCTACGATTCAGCAATTAGTAATCACCAATTGCCGCATAAGTAAGAGTAAGGTATATGAAAATGGCAGCCATCAGCACAGGGAAAACGAGGAGTATCGCAAATGGAGGCTGAATCGGGCCGGACCCATCCCCAGCGGCAGAAATATTAAAAACATTACTACACACAGCAATGCCACCACCGGACCCACACCCCAGCCGCCGTGTTCCGCCTCAGCCCGCCACATTATCGTAATTATTTGACTATTTCTTTACAGGAAGAATCTATGGAATCCACTTTAGAATAATAAATAAATACGTATATATAACTTTAATTTGCATGGCGTTTTTTCGCTGGCAACTATTCAGAAACAAGAAACAAAGAAAATGAANCTCTCTGATATTCTTGAAAAAATAACTTTCACTTGCATACTTCCAGTGAATCGTTCTTGGTGTACTATCATCATATTCATCTCCATCTCTGTATGCATAAATCTTGAACTTCCTCTCCATTTCGTTGTAATTTCTCCGAAAAACATCCGCCGAGTGATAAACATCTTCAACAATCTCTACAGAACCATTCCACTGCGTCTGATCACGAAACCCACCAAAAAAAGTCGGAAAATAATTTGAAAAGGTTAAAGTAAAAAGACAAAGGACAAGAAAGGGAGCATTTACTGTGGCAAAATCTGAGGGCAAGATTGGAATGGTGACGAGAAAGACTGACAAGAGTGAATAACAGAGGAGGGAACAGATGCAAATGGCGAAGAGATGGCGATGAACTGCACGGAGAAGAAAATATCTGAGCATTGTCGATTGTGAGAAGAAGCAAAGAATTATCTCTTTTCGTCTTTTTGATGAATTTTTGGTGTTTGTGCGGGGGAGTGGTATTCTTGAAGAAATCGGCGGAGGATTTTGAAGGACGAATCAAAATTAGAGGGATTATGAGGATTTTTTTTAATGAATTTTTGGTAGTTAAGTTGGTTAAGTGCGGCAAGAAAGTGAAGTACAGGTAAACTAGCTTAGCGGCAATACGTATATTAAATATTTGTGTATATTATCGATGAAAAGATCGTTGTATTTTTAGCATTATTCTTATGAAAAATTGCGTAAGTACGTCTTGTTAAAATTCTGAAAAAATGAAAAACCCCATGTATAAAATAAATTGCATCTAAAACCTTTGTGTTTTTAAAATGACATAAAACTTGTTACAAACAGTCAAATAGGGTGAATATGCTCAAGTCTTTTTAAAATAAGGGTTAAATGTGCTTATATTTTTTTAAAAAAAATTAGTAGATATATTAGTATATTAAGATTTTTAGAAGGTTTTATATCTTTTATACTTTTCGGAAGGATTTGATGTAATAAGCCATTAGAATCGAGTGGATAATCAGTCAAAAGATTTAGGACAATTGAAACTAGAACTTAAAAAAATTAGATAAGCATGCCTTCTGTTCCAATCCAGGATCACAAAAAAGCAATCTTCAAGTGGAGTGATTTTCTACTTATTCTAGTTGGCCATATAGTCGAGAGTCATTCAGTCGAAACCCTTTCAAATGCCATGGACCAAAGTCGATTGTGGCTTTTAGCCTTTAGGACAAGAAAAAGAAAAAATAAATACATCAAATCGTATTGATGGGTAGAACCTTAGTATGCATATATTTTTAGATCATAATTTGTGCACGAAAAAACAAAGGAAAGGAGAGCAACAGAAATCAGAACATGCTATAAGAATACAATTTACAAGTTGATAAAAGTGAGAAAAGTAGGCAAAAGATATGACAGTAGTTACATACAAGTAAATTTCTCACGGGAAACCAAAAAAAAAGGATGAATATTTGCTACAAACAATATAAGGAGGGAAGCAACATCTCCTATTTCATCGAGGCATGTTTAACAATTGCATTTATAACAATCCGATCATCATTAGGACAAAAAAAATACTATATGGGTCGGAAAACAAATGGTCAACATCACTTATGTATTCATTTAATAGAAAGATATGCGACTTATCAAGTTCCGGAAGCAAAAACATAGGAATTTACATGTTTTCAGGAATAACGACACGTAAGCGTAACACGAATGTGGTAATGGTAGTTGAATTCTTCACCAATCTAGATATCAACTGATGGATATAGACCAGTAGTAGAATTACGTCCAGCACCATTGGAATCGGTATTACCATAAAAAGGTGAGTGGAGCTCCCCAGAATGCGATGACTTTCGTGACTTCGGGTTTTTGGGAGATGCGGAGTATGATTCGGAGGAACCACTGCTAGTGTTATAAAAGGATGAGGTGGGAAGCCCGTGGATCCTTGGCAAGCCTGTTGGGTCAGTACTCAAGCTGTATCCCCTTTCGACTGACTCAGCTTCAAGGGGTAATTCATCCAACGTCTAACATTCAGAAAAGGAGAAGTGAGAAAAAACCAGAATTCTATCGTCTAATAAAACACAACACAGCACATATAGGATCGACATAAATATGATTATGAATAGTGATGTGACGGCTGGTTTAATTGTGTTAAATGTTAATAACTCAACGGCCATTAACTTTCTAAACAAAGATTGGTGAGAAGTCGAACTGTTGCTTGACGTAGCTCTGAATGGATGAGACTCCATACCAAGAATGTTCAATGCACCAAGAAACATAAAATCTATGCGAAATAAAGCTATCAACCATCACAAATATTGAAAAGAAAAGCAAACAAGGCCATAAGCCCATAACGGGGCAAGAGAGAATAAAAACGTGATCAGGCATTTCTGAAGGAAATATTCAAATATTTCGAGTAAGCTCTTGAGGTACTACAAGCCGACAAGGATGCCTGTAACACTTAAAATTCTGGCACTAACCCGGAAAGCTTGCTGCAGGACCCGAAGTGACTCCCGGGTACGCTTTCTCTTCATGGCTACCTCGTCTGGTTCCTGTAACATCTCTTCGAGCAAGTTGTCTCTGCCCAAAACATAAAAAATTACAAAAAATCCAAATTTAGGCATTTGAGGAAACTATGAAAGGCATGAACTGTATTTAGCTAATATAATAATCGACACTTCAAACCCTTACAAACAGGGAAAAAATGTTATATATTGAACAACTCTTGAACTCAATCCAATCAATAAATAATACCATGCAAAGAACACGGTTAAGAAAACTTCACTTAAAACATGGATGTGAAAGGAAGCTGTAGTAGTAATTTCTATCCCTCTGTTTGTTCTCGAGTAGAATGAGAGAAGGATGAAGCAATGCAGATTACAACTTACAGACTCAAGCCAAGCAATAAAAATTACCGTGAAAAGATAATGAAATAGTTTTCTGTTCGGACAGAAGAACACATTTAAGAAAACTTCTGTGTAAAACATGGATGGGAAAGGAAAGGAAAGTAGTAGTAATATCTATCCCTTTGACTCATTCTAGAGCGTGATGAGACAGAAATGAAGTGACATAGTTTTTCCAACTAAGGCATGCAAGTGTCTCTCTGCTAGCCTGTGTATTATTCTGATTTCAGATATAACCTATCGATTGAAAAAGGAAAGCTGACATATCAATTTGACTTTGCTTGTTTGGTTTTTATCTCTTTGACCATACAAAAATACACAAAGCTTTTAGAAACATAACATGCCTGTAAAGCTTTTTGATGAAAACATTGTGCAGCTCCCGCTTGGTGTGGTTTACCTGCATTACAATAACAACAATAAATAAAATTATTAAACAAATATGTATGTAATTTAAAATCACAAAGAGGACAAGTCAATATCTGAACAGCAGCAACTGCTACAAAAATTTGCCCAAGAAAAAAAGAGAACAAGAGATTACTGAACAGCTTTAACCATCAAAACACAAATAGGACAACTGATTTGTCGGGATTAGAATTTGGTCAGAAACAATGGTGTAACGGGCAAGAATCAAGGACAGACTGCTGAAATCAAGGATAAAGTGCTGGAAGATTCAGAAATAAGGAATTAATTAGAAGGATTTTATTTTGTTTTCTTTTTTAATATTACATGCATTCATGCATTCTAGCCATGACGACAGATTTCTCGCTAGGGAAATTAATTGTATTCAACGTATTTAAATGGCTATTGTTGCAAGGAATAAGAATATCTGAGAAAGCGAAATTCTCTCAAAACGAGCCTCGAAACCTATCTAAAATACATTGATCATCTCATAACATGATCCAAACTTGAGACCATAACAAGTTGGTATCAGAACCAGTCGTCATGGGGGATTCCAAGCACTAAAACCACAATTAGAAGCTTTTGTAAAGTTGTATCGAGAGGACATGGCAGCCAATGAAAGACGGCAGCAAGCTCTTCTTCAACAATTGGAGGAGATATCAAAATGTCAGTCAGCTATGCGATTGGAATAACCGAAGAAGATCGGGGCAAAGACAGCAGCAATCAACGGGGCCCCAGTGACCAGCGTTCTGAAGGACATCGAGACAGCGAGGATGACTAATCAAAAGTACCTAAAAATTTGAAGCTAGATTTTCCCCGGTACAATAGTCAATCAGATCTGGTGAGATATCTTAGTCAATGTGAAAAAAAAATTGACACCAACACGGACAAGAGAAAGACAAGAAAGGATTGGCCTCTTTCCACTTTCAGTGAGATGGTGAACCCTGGTGCCCCAAATGGTAACGAGATCATCCAAAGTTATAGTGGAAAGAAATTAAGAACTACCGCCATTTGCGCTTAATCCTTGAGATACTCCTATAACAATTGTTCTTGAAATGGTGGAGAATTTTTCAGAATAGCAAGAGAGCAACAACAATTTGGAAGATTCTGGAATCAAGCACGATTTCCAAGGAGAGGCAGATGTAATAGGCAAGAATTAATGACAAACTGCTGAAATCAAGGATCAACTGATGGAAGATTTGGAAATAAAGAATTCAATATAATGATTTTATTTAGTTTCCTTTTTTAATATTGCATGCATTCTACCACTGGATCGGGGGAATCACGGCCAATTTCTTGCTAGGAAATTAAATGTCGTCTTTGTATTTAAATGGCTATTGTTGCAAGGAATAAATCCAAACATCTAAAATCAAATAGTGAATGTGAGATCACTATGTTCTCTCGAAACGAGCTTTGAAACCCTATCCAAAATACATTGATCCTCTCATAACATGATCCAAACCTGGGATCACAACAAATGGCATATATGATTGCTTTTTTATTGCATATAAGGAAATCATCACTAAATGCCTAAGTGAGAATGTCCATGGGATGTAAGAATCAAGTAAAGAAAGAGAATTGAAAGAAAATGACAAAAACAAATTACCAGAAAATGCATGATTGCTTTCGGTACAGAATCCTCAATATTCTTCCGGACAATGTCATAATATGACCTCAACAACAGCTTGGTAACAGCAATCTCAATAGTCTCATGATCCGAATGAGCTTCTGAGGGCCTTAATACAGCAGGGGGCTTTAAGTGAACAGGAAATACACATGTTAGGACGGCGTGCAGGACGAAATAAAGCAATAAAAGCAGAATGTAGCTCAGTAAAAAGAATACCGCATACCTCTCTCAAATGAATCATCGAAAAACTCTGCTCCAAGTTCATAACATGTCCATTGATCTGCTCCAAGTTCATAACATGTCCACTGAATGGTTTGCTAGTTGAAGAATTATCTTTAACAGCCGTTCGATTGTCATGACCACCGAAGATCGAAGATATCCCCCAGGTTGAACCAGCATTGCTAACTGGTCGGTAACAAATAATTGACATTAAGTCTTTCAGGTGGTAATTAACTTCTCCTATGCGAGAACCATTGCACTTGAGCAAATAAATGTAAATGTATGCTCAAGGTAGACTGGTAGAGCGACTCAGATCTCATTCAAATAGCTAAATTTAGGATTTAGAATGTATGCTCAAGGTAGATCGACTCAGATCTCATTCAAATAGCTAAATTTAGGATTCAGATTTGGACATATATTTCGTAGTCATAAGAACAAGGTCGTGTGGCCAACAGCTTGCTTTTAGAGAGGAAAAACTTGTTTTTACAGCTTAATAATTCTTCCACTCTTGTTGAATTGAAGATCACGTCTAAGTTCTTCTGTCATCACGTGCTTTCAAGTTGGGGTGATTATAAACAGATGGTGTGTGTCAAACTCTCACCAAGCAAGCAGTCAATTTGATCAATTAGGTTTTACTACTTGATTTAATTTGATATCAATGTATTGGTCATGGTGAAATAAAATTTAACCAATAATATTTTTTCATTTTCCCTCTTGGAAGAGCAATATACTGGCAAAAGTTAATGGTAGCATCATAATCATTTTTAACAAAGAAAAGTCACAAGAATTACCAGATGGTGCAGTTTTTTCAACATCTGCAACTGGTCGAATGCCCTTTTGCCCATGGAAAGAACATCAACATGATTAATCCACAGAATAACTGGGAAAAATTAAAGTTCAGGATTTAACTTGGAGGCTATTGCCGAACAAACTTACCAGCTCAGGAACAATGCCATTCACTTGTCGAGCAATAATAGCACGAGACTTTACATTTTTTTCTGAATTTTGTGATTTATCTAACTCTACTGCATCCTAATTAATAAATGCAAATCAAGAATCGATGAGCATACCCTTGTTAACAACCCATATGGAAATATAAATTACAAAGTGCAGCAAGTGCACGTCTTTTTACCTTTTGCCTAGGAACTGATGCAGCAAACTTTGATGACTTGTTCTGTTGCAAAGCGGTCTCTAAAGCTTTATTTCCACCAATAAAATTTGGATGGGAAGTGTTTACGTAATCCATCTACAGAACAGGAAAAAAAGAATCTCAATCCAAAAATATCCAAGAATAAAAAATTTTTAATCCATAAAAAACATTTGCAAGGAAATTTAAGGCAAAAGATACATTATCTACTTTATAATGATGCAAAAGAAAAGAGAGTCAAGGTATATATGCGGACGGTAGTTGAAATATGTGTCAGAGGAAAATATAAGGGGGGATCAGGTTTCACATATAAAACACAATTTATGTTGGCTTCTTGGCATACTACAATCCTTGCATGAATTGTGCCAGTTTGGATACAGGTAGATCGTTAAAGTTATTGAACACAAGGGGCTAGAATGGAAAAGCATGTACTTCACAGTCTTCACTTTAATAAGAAATGAATGCTACATTACTGTGAATTGTTTCATCATATAAACGCAAGCATTCTGAAATTGTAAGTTCAAAAGATAATAATAGCAACAATAATAAAAGTGATAACGAGAAGCAATTATAACACTGCAGACACTGATATTTTTAAACATCTGGCTCTCAAATCTCAATGCTCCTAGATTGCTATGCAGAACCAATGTTCTATATTTTTAGGATTCAGAAATGATATGGAAAAAAGAAACAAGTTATGGAACTTTAAAATTGCTTATTACCTCCATTTCCACAATGTGTCCTATCATTGTCTCTGATGGTTCAAGACCTTCTCTCAAAAAATTTCCAACCACCTCGTCCATGCGCTTTCTGAGAATTGGAAAACGCTGCAATTCATTAACCATACATCGATGGCTCATCTGAAAAAACAAACAGTGTTAATATCCCTAGCAAAATAAAACACATCTATAAACAATGATAATATATAAAAGCAAGCACCTTGATTAGCTCATCATAAATAAATCTAGCACACTGAAGACTTGGATCCAGCAGGCGAGCTATTTGTCTCCGAATGAGAACTTCAAAAGGAACCTACATGTTTGTATTTATTTCAAGAAAATGTCAGGAGGAATGTCGAATGCTAAATAAATTATCTTAGATTTTCTTTTTTTAGAAAAACGAAAAATACACAGCTGAGACTTACTTCTGGCACAAACAATGCAGATTTGGGACCCGTTGCATTTTGAATGGCAGTGTGGATGTCATCATCTGTTAAATCTGCACATGGATCTACGTCCTGCAGAAAGAGATAACGTAAAGAAAGTTTAATCTAACAATCAATTTAAAATCTTCAAGAATTCCAAAGCTCAACAAATTACTGGCCATGAGAAGAGTCGACAATAAATATTTTTAACTTAAAAAGATCAAGCAAGCATTGGTCAAGACATCAGTATTCAACTTTTAGAATTATGCCACTTTAAACTCACACGGGAAAGAACACAGGGCAACTCAACATTTGTCATGGCTTTGTTCACTCAATAATCTTCCTTTCTCTTACCCAACAAAACACTTACAGTTGCCCAGTGAGGAAAAACTCTTTGTTCTACAGAGTAACCAAAGGATGGATTATATTGAGAAAACAGTGTTAAATTTTTCACCAGTGAGATTTAAAACAGATCTTCAGTACAATATTTTACACTTGTGAGATATTTAAAACAGACCTACAGTACAATATTTTACAAAGCATTTCCACGACATTCTATAATCAAGAGCACAAACCTCCAAGCACTTCACAAATATATTTTGGAAAATGTAATGGATTCTAGCCCCACCAGACAACTCGGATGTTGACATTTCTTCATTTTTTCCTTCTATCATAGAAGAAAATGCTGTTTCAAACAAAACAGAAATCAATTAATATGAGACGCCGGGTGATGCTGAAAATGAATCAAGGCAACACAAGCTTGGACTTCTCATGCTGAATTAAATATTAGACCACAACGGCAAATGCTGAAAGAAGAGAAACTGCTATGTAACCAATATATTTATTGCATTATAATTATAATTATCAATCCAAAAAATTTATTGTTCCATATACCAAACGATTCAAATAAGGAACACTGATGAATCATGATCGGCTATTTTGCAAAATAAGCCAATGATATCAACAACAAATGAGCTCTACGCAAAACCCGCGCCAAACTGCTCGCGAATGGCTTGATTCATTCGCAGGTCAACAAATATATGTAAAAATTAATATCCAAAGTAATGTCTGAACAAGATAATTAGAGGAAATATACCATCAGAATATTTTGAAAGAATGTTAAGCAATAGTGCTCCCTGGCCAGCCTGTAAGTCAGTAAAAGTTCAGAGAGTAGCAAACAAAGAAAATAGTACACGTAGACAAGTTTAAAAAAACCTTAGATTCAGTAATCTCTCCATAGCTTGCATGCTCCTTTGCAACAGAAACAAGAGCAGCACTTATGCGTGCCTTCAACCCTGGAAGAATTGCCTTAATATGCTGCACAAGAATCTGTTTAACAAGGAGAAAGATTATATTGTACACCTATCACAGTAAAAAATCTTCTATACAATTGTAGTGAGACGGAAAGAATGGCAACAAAAACTTTATGCCAAGGTAGAGTTGTTGACTAAACAATTACTCCAGAAACCGCAAAATGTTGACGGAGCTATGTGCTTCACAAAAATACTAACTAGAAATGCTATTTAACTCGACTTGATGATCAAGGTGAATAAATTAAATAGATCAGAAAGACAAATGTCAGGCTCAATCTCAAACATATATACCTGGTTCAACTTCTTGGCCAACTGAGGAACTCCACAGCGATCGGCAAGATCACTGTATACCTGCAAAGAAGATTAGCCATTCAAGTGATCGGATATGAATGGGAAATTAAAACTATCAATAACAATATCAAGATCATACTGGCCGGCTGCGAAAAAATTTCTCCTCTGCTATAAGTGCATCCTTGATGCTCCGATTCAAGAGAATGTCCTGCTTAATGATAAAAACAACTCCATCAAGGAAAAAGCATTGAAAATTATTGAGAACTTTTCATACAGCATCGATTCTCATCTGTCAAAATGAGGTACCAATCAAGTCATCAGAACATTAAGCAACAAAATCACTTCCTAGTGGGTCTTAAACAGCGTGCATTATTTTTTCAAACCATAGTCAAAAGACTCAACCAAGCAAATGCCGAAAGATTTGTAAACTAATTACCATTAAAAAAATTAATAATAAGAAGATGCAAAACTTTCAGATTGAAAGCTTTCCGACAGTCTAAAAGGTTCAAACAACTAAAATTTTAAGATCTGAAAAATAGCATTTTAATAACTAAACAGAAAAGAAACAATTCAAGCTTAGCAGCTAAACAAATTACAAGGTAGCGTTCTCTATCATATGCAGGTATCATATGCATCTTTCTGAAATTTAAGTATTACCTCTTGACTACGATTCACAACACCTACATAACCAAGCTGAAGAGGAATCACTTTTCCGAGCAAAAAGTTGCGGGCATCGGTACCTCTGTCCATAATATCCAACTGAAGAACCAAAGTTAGCATAAAAAACAATGTGTTAGAAAAAATGCCTACTACACGAGAATTAGGTACTTAAATTCCTCACCTTCGTAATTACACCAATAGTTCTATTACCTGCAGGCAAAAACTTCACAAGTTAGTTTTAGAGTCCAAAACAGAGCATATTGCTGTTTATAGAAATGAGTTTTCGTAATAAATTTTTTCTGAAAATTAATGGATTAAGAACAGAACCAACCATCAGGATCAGCAATTCCAGCCATCTGAAGAGCATCTGAGTTTGCTAGATCAGAATTTGCAGGCGATACAGCCAGTATCAAACAACTTGGAATTTTAATGTACGACATTATCATAGTTCTAATGCGAGCTTCAATATCAGTCGGCTGGTCACCGACAGGAACTTTTGTTAGTCCTGGTAGATCTACAAGAGTTATGTCAAGAACATTTGGTGAAAAAATCTTTAAACGAATTTGTTTGTCTGAAACACCCTTGTTTTTTCCTGCCTCTCTCTCTGTATCAGCCTAAATAAAATTTCAACAGTCAAATTCAAGAATAATCAACAAGAAAAAAAGTGTAGGAAAATAAGTGAAGAAGAAAGTAAGATTATAGCAATCAAAGCAATGAGAATAGCATAAAGATATGGTTTGCCCAGCGGTAACCATGAAGCATGCTGACCAGATCTTTCGCAAAAAAGTCAACATGGTACTAAAATAAGTAACCCTTTTGAAATCTTTGGTTTTCAGAAGCTAGTTGATAACCAATGTAACCATCAACTACCATAACAAAGAGTTCACTCAAAAAAAACCGTGATAAGAATTGATCAGGCACCATGGACCAAAATAATAGGCAGAAAAAGGCAGCAACTGTACAACCAATGCTCACATTGATCTTTACGAAAGAAAAAAATTTGCAAGTCTTCTATTTGCATCCTAGAAATAAAGAGAGTCGAAACCACCAACCCACTGAGCAGATACTGATTTAAAGCCCCATAATTATATCTACATAGACGGAAAAGTATAATTTTACCAATTAGTTCAGAAATAGAGAATGGACAAAAAAGAAACTATTTTTTCCAAACATCCGTCTAAACCTCCGGAAATTAAAAAATATGAATTTAGCTATCGACTTCATTTTCGCACATATAAGCATACACGTAAAGATTATCTGATAAAACGAGACGGTAATTGATTTCGAATTTAAAAACACCGCCCCATAAAAAAAAACCCCACACGCTAATGGAAGAAAAACCTGAATTTCCTTCCGGATTTCATTGAAATCAAAGAACTTCTTCCCCGGCAAATGCAAGAACTCCCCCCACTCCTCGTCCGCTCCATCTATCTTCCTCTTAGTCTGCTGCAGTTGCAGCACAAGAGGGCGCCGAGTGCAGATATCATTGCCACGAGGCAGGAAATCACGGCCCACCAACGCCTCCAACACACTGGATTTGCCGCTGCTCTGGCTACCGACCACCGCCACCTGCGGCAATTCGATCATTGACTGGCTTCCGACTTGCGCAAATATATCCTGCAGCTTGTTCGCTATAGGTATGACAGAGTGACACAACGGCGTCGCCGCCGAACCACCGCCGGCTGCAGCTGCCGACGCCGACGCCTGCTCGTCCGCCATGAGTTTGATCAACAATTAGGTGATAGATTAAATGTATCACTACTTTTCAGATCGAGAGAGAGATTTTGAAAACCTAAAGCTGAATAGTTGTGTATAAAATGATTGATTCACGGTGGAAAGGATTTGAAATGAATTTCGTGTGGTTCTCTCAAATTAATTGAAATTTCATTTTTGTAAATTTGAGAATTCCCAAATTTTTTATTAATTTAAAATTTATAATTGGAAAAAAATAAAAAATAAAAAATGAAAAATATTACAAAATTTGATAACAAAAAATATACATTTTTAATTAACACAAAAACTCTTGTAAGACGATCTCACGGATCAATTTCATTGGTCGAATCTCTTATTTGAATCATCCATGAAAAATATTACTTTTTATGTTGAGAGTATTACTTTTAATTGTGAATATCGGTAAGATTGACCCGTCTCACAGATAAAAATTCGTGAGGCCGTATCACAATAAACTTATTCTTTAATTAAATTTCATATAGATACGATTACAATCTTATGTCTTTTACTAATTATTATCTTCGCTAATATAAATTTAATGACAAATTTATTCTTGATATGAATTTTTAAAAATTTATTAGCATTTAAAATACCATACAGTATATTCTTTAGATTTAATTTAACACAAAAACTATTGTAAAACGGTATCACGGGTCAATTTTTTAATACAAATATTTTATTAAAAATTTAATATTTATTATATCAAAAATATTATTTTTTATTTTAAATATGAACATATTTACGTCTCATAATATACTTACTATTTATTTAAACGATAAATTTTATGAGGCTAATAAATGTTAACAATCAAATGAAATTCGTACATCCTCCTCAGTTCTAGACTTGTCTCGTCCCGCACCAAAATACAGAATTTATATTTATTTATTTATTTATTATTTATTTATTGTGAATTAATTTAATTACAATGTTAATGTATTTTAAAAAATTGATGAAGATACGTACGCAACACAAAAACAAACATATAAGGATAATTATATTGAATAAACATATATTTTTTATTTTTAGGTATTTTCATATACAAATTTTATTGAAATCTTTGACAAAAAAAAATTATAAAGCTTTCAAATTAAATCCAAAAGAGTATATCCTCGTATATTCCAAATTAAACCCAAACCTAGTAATTGGGCTCCATCTTGGGCTTGTGTGAGATTGTATTGGGTTTTTTTTAATTTAAAAAATAAATTATAGTTTTTAAAAATTAAATAGCTATATAAATATTTTTTCAATTTAAACTTAAAACTTTTCCAACATGAAATTTATTATATTGAAAACTCAATTACGAGATAAAAATCAAATAGAACCTTCCCGAATGTGCGAGGAGATATGCTGTTGGGCTGTTTTGACAAGTTACACCAAAGCAAGAGTACTAACCAATAACAGTGCGACACGTCATATTTGGCGAAAAATCTCTCGCTCCTCGTCCACAATTGTTCGTGTATATATATATATATATAAAAGGAGGTTTCGTGACCGCCAATCCTCATTTTCTCTCCTAGGTTTTCTACGTCGCCGTTTGCTCGAAATCAAACATGCCTCGCCGTAGCTCCGGTGGTAAGTCGGTTGCTTAATTTCTTCATTTTTTTAGTGATATTATGCTATATTGGTTTGGAATTTGCTATGATTTATTTCTACCAAGGATTTTTTTAGTTTTCGTTTCCTGCTGCATTATAGTACGTGTTTATCTTCTTCTTTTTTATGTTTATAGAAATTTTCAAGCTTGAGTTGGATTTACAGTCTTAATCGCTAGAGATGTTATGTAATCTTTGTTTGTGAAATGCCAATTTTTCTGGTACTAAGTTTCTGTTTTGTTGTGGCGCTTTAGATGCGATCAGTTTGATTAATTTTTTTAAAACTAAATATTTATATTGGAGAATTGCGACTGCAGCTTCTCTGGAAGCTCGACTGAGTTTTGTTGTTATTTTTCCTTCACTATGATCATTCTGCTTTCATGTGTTCAATCTTTATGGAAGGAAAAACATTCTTAGTCTATGGTATAGTTATTACTTATTAGAGGCGTGTGGCCTGCTAAGATGTGCAGTGCGGAGCATAGGTGCAACGCCGTAGACATGGAACGCCCTTTATCAGAATCTATATGTATACTATTGGTCATTTTAAAGGATGAACAAAAACACCACTTATTTTAATCCAATAAAAATTATTTTAAGAACCTATTTTATTAAATTTTAAAAATAATTAAATGATTTTTTTATCATAATCAATAACTTAAATGTAGTAAAAAGAAATAATCAATAGCTTAAATATTTTAAAAATGATAACTAATTATGTTAAAATATGTGCGCGCAGCCGCAGATCATCTTGTGAGTCTAATAAAATATAATCTATTGTTAACTTTACAAACTATTGACCTGAAATAAATCATATGTTCAGGAACCCATATGTGGAAATGAATTATCATCATCATATATTTTATCTTGGATTCACTATCTTTATTCTCAGTGCCTACTTAAAAGATTCCTTCATAACTTTAAAGTGCATGAAAGCTTATACTTTATGGCCAAATTGCATACTTTGTTGGAGGGGCTATGCATTGGTTGTGACTGGGCTCAAATGCTGAGCCTCGCTGTAGCTTGAGCCTATGCGGTACATGCATTACGAGCACACGTTATATGAGCTACTGATGACTGTAGTTTGTTGTATACTTGCTTTCCTCTGTTGTCTTGGAGTCTTGAAGTTTTTTTTAATATGGAGTCTTGAAGCTTTTAATTATTTATTTATTTATTTGTTAGCCAACAAGTTGCTGAAGTAATGCTTTGTTTTTGTGGCTTTACTATTGGGTTTCAACTGTTACAGTTAAAATGTAGCAATCATGGATTCTCGATTCATTATCTGATGTTATGTATGATCGACTTCTCACAGGAAGATCTGCACGTCCAGCTCCTCGCCCTGCAGCTGCACGGAATCCCCCACCTCAACCAGGTATCTATGTGTTGTGATTTAATGAAATTCACGCGCTTTCCTCGCAACTAAAAGAACTGAATTATTGTTGAGCATGTCAAGTTCTTGTTACCCAACCTCAAGGTTGTGCATATTTATTTGAACTTGGAGGTAATAATATAGCTTGTCATATGCACAGTAAATCATGCTCCCCCTCCCGCCCCCCTCCAAAGCAGCTCTGGTGGATCTATGCTTGGAAACATTGGGTCAACCATAGGCCAAGGTACTTGGAAATTATCTGAAGTTTAGACATATGATCTGAATACTCTTGGAATTGGAAGAGAGAGACGATATTTCTACTTTCTTTCTATTTGTGTAGGAATGGCATTTGGAACCGGAAGTGCAGTTGCTCACAGAGCTGTGGATGCTGTTATGGGTCCTCGTACAATTCAACACGAGACAGTTGTCTCGCAAGCTGCTGCTGCTGCACCAGTACCAATCTCAGCTAGTTTGGGTGGTTCTGATGCTTGTGGTGTGCATTCCAAGGCATTCCAAGACGTAAGTACAATGAGGAACTTTATTTTAGTGTATTAACGAGCCCATGATGCTTATAAAAGTTGGATTGGCTAGTAGCTCGATTATAAAACCTTCACATGGTGTTCCATCAACTGATTGAAAATATATCGGTCTAATTGTTAGAAAAGTCAATATTTCATCTCAAAAGATGTATCTTTGCTTGGACGGTATCTGAAATAGATATTGCAAAGTGCTTTTGAATTTATGTCCGGATTGTTAAAACCTATTTCTAAATCTCTTGTGTTAGATTGATGATAGCTAAACCAAATCTTAATTTGTTGGACTCAAATGTTCTCCGAGCTTTGATAATTCTCGACGTTTCTTTTCATTCAGTTGATGAATGTGTAGATGACGATCTGTGCTTACCTTGTCATTTAAAAGAAAGTTCTCCTGATGATGAGTGCAAGTGTGTGACATCTCTCTTTTCTTTTCCAGTGTCTGAATAGCTATGGAAATGACATCAGCAAGTGTCAGTTCTACATGGATATGCTGGCTGAATGCAGGAGAAACTCCGGTTCTGTGATGGGTTCTTAAGTGTAACGCTCCTGCTCGGATTCATCATTGCTGCTTGAATTGCTATATTTATTGCTATGAATCTATTGTGACAAATTTTCCATCAGATGCTGTTGAACTTGACATAACTCGACGTAAATAATGCTTTGAGAGCAAATCTGGTGGAATCAAATTTATCTTGCGCGTGCAATTTGGATATTCAGTTTCGTCTTTCCTTCAAATTTGTTGGCTGTGTATCTTGTCTTCAAATTTCTATGTCTGCAACTTGTCTAATTTATTTTTAGCTTTTGATAGGGTAGAAGTCACGACTTTTTTATTCTCCGCAAATTAAATTTTATAAAAAAATATTTAATGTTCACTCAGTGATAAAAGAGGTAGGGGTGTAGAAATAGTCGAGCAATTTCAAAAAAAAAATCTCAATTGTGTTGAACTTTCCATTTTTGGAATGGAATAAGATCATTATCAAACCTTATTTCATGATATTTACATTGTGTCTATTATCAGTTATTTCTTCTGAGTTGAGATCGATTGGAGATAACATAGTCATCGTAAAGTCTGAGACAATCCAGAAAACAATTGATCATCATGTGATCAACTTTGCAAGACTTTTAGTCCCATGAACCTGACAGTTTGCGAGTTTCATCCGAAACTGGAGAGGGAAAGGACACCCTTTCTCGTTAATTTCTACCTTGTTTGGCAAATAAATTTGTGGTTTTCAATATTATTATACCTTTCCGTGTAAATTTTTGAAATTGCCTATAACAATAAATGAGTCGAGGACCATTTCTTATCTTCATTTTCGAAGCAAGAATCACTCTTGACGTAATAAGAATGAAATATTATTTCGATGTAATGAACCTTTACACAAGTATGTGAGACATTAATGTCTTTATTAATTACATCTGGAATTGTACTTTCCATTTTGAGAATTTTAATTAATTAATTTCGAGGTGAATTACTTCTATCAAAGATTATAATAATGTATGAAGTATTAATAACTTAAAATGAGACAAGAAAAAAAAACGTGTTGAAATAATATTCAATTTGGTATGCGTTGAAGAAAGGCAGGCACTCGAGTGCTGAATTCCCGGAAAATTGTTTAAAATATTCAAGAAGCCAATTCAAACTAAATACTATTAATAAAAACTATACTATAGTAAACCAATTTCATTTTTATGAAACAAATCTTTAATTCAAATTAATTCATGAAGAATATTATATTTTATGTTAAATATATTATTTTTAATGACAAATATGGATCACACTAACATCTCGTGAAACGATACCCAATACTATTATAGTAGGTATCTTGTGAGACGGTCTCACGAATTTTTATATTTGAGACGGGTCAACCCTGCCGATATTCACAATAAAAAAGTAATACTCTTAGCATAAAAAGTAATACTTTTTCATGAATGACTCAAATAAGAGATCCGTCTCACAAAATACGACCCGTGAGACCGTCACACATAAGTTTTTACCATACTATTATATTTACTTTGAAAGGTCGCGGTCTTGAAGTAGCAAATTTGGTCAGATAACAACAGAACTGGACGCTTGGGTTCTGGCATCACATGTATCATATATAGGCAAAAACTTGTGTGAGACGGTCTCACGGGTCGTATTTGTGAGACGGATCTCTTATTTGGGTCATCCATGAAAAAGTATTACTTTTTATGCTAAGAGTATTACTTTTTACTTTGAATATGGGTAGGGTTGACCCGTCTCACGGATTTTGTGAGACGGTCTTATATGAGACTCACTCTCATGTATAAGAATTTGAATAAAATAGAAGAAAGAGACATTTAATGGAACATAATTATTAAATTGATTAGCCCAATTTAAGCAAATACAATGCTTCATTATGATGACATCCGATGATGTCTTTAATTTATAACTCAATTCCCCAGATGTTAATGGAGCCCCAACTAGTCAATTCTCTTCCCAAATTGCCCCAATTAACCTCTCTATTCACAATTACAGCTCTTGGGTTTCTATCACAATCTCCCTTTCAGGAAGCTTAGGCACACTTTCTTCCACGCCTCCCTGTCTGGTTCACCAGCCTGTAACCTAGACTTGGCCTCTTCAACAAGAGCCTCCTGCACATTTACCAGTGAATAAATTGTTAGAATGAAAGCACGGAAAAATAAAAGTAACGTTTACCGCAGTCAGTTCTAGCTAACTTTTAATTTCCTGTCTCATTATAGGCTTCACATTTTCAAGAGGGATCCAAAATATAAACCTGTATATTAGATGGGGGAACCTTTCTCATCAGTTATTCCGTGTCAGAACATCGATACACGAGATCTAGAACCGGCTAAATATACTGCCTTGATTCGATCACTCTTCTTTAAATTTTAGGGATATAATCAAGTACCTCGATGAGCTTGTGATCGAGAAGGCGATCAATTATGTGTAAAACGATGTCTTTAGTGTACTCCGGATGGCCTTGGATTCCCATAATGTGATTGCCATACCTAAACATCTCAACTCCGGTCTTGTTTGACCAAGCTAGGACCTCAGCTTTTGGAGGGATTTCCCATACCTGGATAATCCCATGTTAATTATAATTTGTACGAAGTTGATCAGAATAAAGAAGCAGTTTTTCTTGATCCAAACCTCATCCCTGTGGAACTCAATGATAGAGAGGGAAGCAGGGATTTTCAGAGAAGTTAATATTTGTGATGGCAAGAACTCAACTTCCCTAATACCAATGTCCCATCCTGTGGTCGCTCGGCCCGTCTTTCCACCAAGTGCTCGTCCCAAAATCTAATAATACAGAAGAAAAAATACATTACGTGTATATACAAAAACATGTACAAAGCAAGCTTAAGGTTTGATTTGGATATTATCAAATTCTTGAATTTCCATGATGGAAAATTATGTCTGCTAATATCTACTACTAAAAATTAAAATAAGTATACTAATTTACTATACTATTGTGTTCTTTAAGGAGTTGTAAAGGCATAGCAATTATACTCAACGCAGACCCCACAAAATTTAGAAGTCAAAAATTCAAGAAAATAATTGTGACTTATTTAAAATCATTTGGACCATTTGATATTTTATGGGACGGACACCCTTATATGGCCACTATGAAAACCATAATTGCTATTCACACGAAACAAGTCAAATCCTACTGCGAGTGATGTGCAACACTGATACATAAAGATTTCTTGAAGCTTAAAGCATGTGTGATAAGACTGGGAACAAATTTATAAACGTTTTGATGAAAAAAATAAAATAAGATGTGAATTCATTTTTCAAAGCAATCAAACTCACCATATAAACTTTCTTTCCTAGGTATGCCGGCAAAAAATAAAACCTATAAACTTTCTTTTCATGTTATTTTTAATTAACATTTTATAAATATATCATCTTAACTAAAGACTAAAATCGTCCCGTAAACGCAAGCACAATTGCTAGTTAGGATAATTATCTAGGAAGTCA
This sequence comes from Primulina huaijiensis, assembly GCF_012295235.1. Classification (NCBI taxonomy): domain Eukaryota; kingdom Viridiplantae; phylum Streptophyta; class Magnoliopsida; order Lamiales; family Gesneriaceae; genus Primulina; species Primulina huaijiensis. Next base: position 1,273,690 of record NC_133314.1, read on the forward strand.
TCTTAGTGGCTGAATTAAAAAATCTAGAACAACTTCAAATATAAAAGCACAAATCTAGAACAACTTCAAATATAAAAGCACAGACGGATACATTTTTATCCCATATATATATGTATCAGAAAAGCATGATCAGTTATAAAAACATTAAAAGGTTTTGCCAACTATCTCCGAGCTGGACACGAGAGTAAATAACTTAGTTCCTTTTGGTATCGGAACTTACATCATCAAGACTAAACAATAATTTAACGGTAAAATATAGAGAAAAGTGTGAAAAGATAATGTGAAAGAGGTGTAACAAGTTTCTTGTTTTATACTGCCTTTTGAAACCAAACAAAATTTATCAAAGGGAATATTCAGAATCTTGGCATCAATTATGCCACCAAAGACATTACTAGCTACTTTGAAATAAATTTTGAATAATTTGGTTGAATTTGTTATATGTTTGTTCATTCATAAGAAGCAAAGAACCCTCTAGGCTTTCTAAAAGAACGTATTGCAAAAATGTCCAAATCCAAATCATATACAAGTACACAACTCCATCTCAGATACCAAACATAAAAGTTTTTGAAATTTTCTATTTATCAAAAAGCTTTAACATTTAGAACTATAAAGTAATCTAAGTTGGGTGCTTTTCCGGCTGATTGAATTGAATTTTAATGTGACCTTTCCAACCTCCAACCACAACGAGTCGACAAATTCTAGCCTTTAATTAAAATTTTAGGTCACAATTAGGTTTCCATGTAAAATGTGACATCTGCATTTGCAATTCAACTTATATTTTAATTAAAGATAGGCCCCGTAAAGTTGACTTTCTTTTTCTCAAAAAAAGGTTTAAACTTGGCATGCAATACATTTATTCAGTAGCTAGAAAATCAATTCCCCACTAATCAAAAGAAATTTAGCGAGGCCGCGTCGCGGCAACAGAATGGCAATGTGGTGAGGAAGGCTTGTTTTCTACGTTAATTTCATAATAAAATCCGGAGTGATTGATGAGTGTATACACCAATTATTTCTTTAAAAAAGCACTATTATTATCATAGAAGATGTAATAAAAATATTGTAATATACACTATTTAAATCCATAAATTTATTATTGTCGTAAATCTTCAAAATATCTAGTAGAAATATTTTTTCAAAGAACAATCTTATAAATTTTCTGAATATAAAAAAAAGTGGAGAAATGAGTGAGAACTAAGCGAAGACACGTGCAGCTGACATGAACCTGAAAAGAAAGGACAGTTGTGCAAAAACAAACACGAACTGCAAGAAACATCAAACTTTAACAATATCGAAAACAAAAAAATCATTATCAATTCATGTTGAATTTTTCCACAACATTTTTAAAAAAATAATAATAAGAATATTACTAACTTTATGCAAGTAAAATATATTTTAATGATCACAAAATTGAGATGGATGAGTTGACCTCATTTAGCATAAATTTAATCTAAATATGAAACTCAAAAAAATAAATTTTCAATTAAAATTAGTAACAAAAAAAATTCTCAGTGATTAGGGGATACTCAAAACTCTACTAGTTGGCGCGCTAAAACAAGAGGCAAGTAGGATGGCAGAAAACGCGCCGAACTCTGAGTTGTCAATGGAAGGCAACGAAAAAAAGAAGAAATAAATAAATTAATTAAAAAATAACAACCTGGTGGCCGAAGCAAATCCCGAGGACCTTCTTCTTCATGGCGTCCAATTTATTCAGCAGAATCACGAGTTTGCAGATCCAGATGTCGCTCCCGTGCGCGTCATTGCAACTTCCGGTGATCACGAAGCCTTCGTAATCTCCGATATCATCGTCCGTCGGGAACTCGCCCTTGGCCACCCTGAACAGGTCCCACACCTCCCCCTCTTCCCGCAGCATTCTCACGAAAACCCCGTAATAACCGCCGTACACATTCTTCACGTAGTCTGAATCGTCCGCGCACAGAAGGACGGCGAACTTCTGGCCTCCCATTTCCCTCTCCTCTCTTTGTATCTATATATATGTATGTATATGTAGAGAGAGAAAGGGGGGGGATCGTGGGGGAAGAGCAGAGAGGGGATCTTGTTGAAATTTGGTTGGAACGAAATCAAACGACGACAGCCGCTTTCTTATGAAGGGGCCTGCGTGAGTGAATTTACGGTTCTGTCCTTGAAGGTCAATTGACTGAATTGCTCGTTACTCAATTGGCTTATTAAATCTTAAGCAAGGAGATTATAGTAAATTCAAAAGGAATGGTTTTCCAAACGAACCCGAGCCCACACTGGAAGGCAATCCAGGTCAATTAATCAATCAAGTGGAAATCAGTCATGCATGATAAGATAATTTTTTATGCCTCATTAAAAATGTTAGTTAGAAGGGTTATCACAAGGGAAGAAAACATTTCAGAGTAAATGAGTTTATGGAATAAAGTAGAAGTATGACAATATCAATCACTATAAAGCAAGATTGACGGTTAAATGTTTTCGGCATAAAGAAAGTTGTTTACACTTAGATTTTTTCTCCGATTGTTAAAATAACCATAATCAGAACTATTCTTAGGTTAATGACGCGATATAATCTGCATCTTCAGTAGATGAATGTAAAAACCGTCTTTCTTCGTAGTTATTTGGAAGAAGAAATTTACATGCAACAACTATAAGGTTTTGATATAAAAAGAAAGGAGAAAATAGTCTGTAAGCTTCAAAAGAATATGTATGACTTGAAACAGACGTCTATATACTGGTATAAAAAGCTTGACATATTTTTTAATTTTATGAGATGGTCTGCAGATCACTGTTAGATAAAAAAAAAAATTTGATATGTCTTATATCATTTTTACTATTCCATATTGATGATATGTTAATTGTTGAAGCTAGTATACTGGAGATTGACAAGTTGAAAAAGAAAATGAGCGACGATTTTGTGATGAATGATTTGGTTTATGTAAAACAAACCACCAATGCAAGATGAGAACTATTAATGACAAAAAGGTCCTAAAGTTGTCTCAAAGATAAATCAGAAGATGATTGTTTAAATATAACAACAAAGACGCCAATCAATACATAATAAAATTGTTTAGGAATAGATTCGATTTCTATGTGTGGTTTTAGGTGAAAACTGAAATTTCACAAAGAACATTTAGATCTAATTAAATTCAATATAATTATGAATAATTAGACTGTTAGGCTTATTAACTCGAGGAATCGTTTAATAAATAAAATAGGGTATTTCACCTTGATTGTGCAAGAATTTAATAATAATTAGATTTTAACACGTGCCGACATAGTTTGCTTGATAGAGTTTTTCCCAATCAAAATCATCTAATTTACTATTACTTGACCTAATCCGCTTGCTGTAGTTTTTCTCAACTGCAATTGTCGGTCAAATTTTTGGCATCGTTTTCGGGGACTAATTTATTTAATATTAAAATAAATTTCTTGCTTGAAACTAGATTTTTTTTAAAAAAAACATTTATTTTTTTATTTCTTTTTTTTTACTTTTTTTTTCTTGTGAAGTACTTTAAGATGGATCATCGGAAAATATTCACTAATTTTGCACAATAATACTCGTAACCACTTTATGTTGCTTGGAGGAGATTTAATGATTTGACAAACAAATGCCTGTATCATGATTTGTCAAAACATAATCTTATTCAAATTTTATATATTGATTTGGATTTTGAAACAAGAAGTTGGGTAAATTAATTGAGTTTTGGAAATTTGTGGTCACATGTTTAACATAGATTACGACAGTGCGATTCACTTGTTGAATGATATGACAGATTTCTACTATCACTGACATTGTGATCTTTCACTTCAGAGTTGGAGTCACCAATATCATCCAGGTCAATTCTACAGCCCAAATTCTGAGAACCAACCTTTTGAGCATTAAAAAAACATTGTAGTGCACATCTAGATGAAATTGCGACCTAGTTGGAAAACATGGTGAATAATCAAACAGAGATAAATAAGAAGTTTTTAGAAAGTCATGCAAACTCTATGTGTTTTCTGGATGAGCAAATTGAGCTTCTTATGCAACAAGTGTCTGAGATCCACCAAGAGAATGAAGCGATTTTTGCCCAACAATTAGTGACCAATCATGTGTGGCTAAACAATGACAACTCAAATAACTAAAGTTGGAAGAGTGATTCAAATCATGCAGAAACTTCACTTGAATCTTGAGCTGGATAAAGAAGAATTTTTCGAGGAATCTCAATGTGAAGATGAGCCAACGACGAAGTTGGAGGATGAAAAGGGACACAAGATAAAAGATTTGAACTCATATATAGTCCTAACATATATTCCACCAGCAAATCCTTTATTTCCACCAACTCCACAATGTTACATCATCTACGAGGTTCATTCTAGATTAGATTGTTTTTCCCTATTAATCAGTTCATGTCGAGTGTTGGTGGAACGACAAGATTGCAATGTCAATATTATGTCAAGTTTGAGGGCATACATAAACAAGTCTCATATGTAATAATGTAATATACTTACTAAGGGCTCAAGCCGCTCCTTGATAATTGTTTTTCCATAGTCAAGCTATAGACAATAAATTTAGCGTTTATTGGGAGACAACGGTGTTTTTTTTTGCTTCTACTTTTGAAGTGTTTTTCATTCTATTATTTTATTTTATTTTATTTTATATGTGTTGAATTCTCAGCAATAATTTGTCTTGTATCCCAAGAAATTTTCATCATAAAGGATTATCACTTGAGGATTTCTGGCACAATCATTCCCAAATAATATCATTCAAGACTACGACAGTGTTAGGGAATTGTTTTTACTTTTTATTTTTTTTTCTCGTTTTATTTTATTACTGCATGACATTGAGGACATTGTTGATCTTTAAAATGTGGAGGGATTGATTGTTTTGTTTCACATCACAACACTTAGCATGTTCTTTAATGTTTAATCTTCGAGCATGAAAGTTTTTTTTTTCTAGCTATATTTTGAGACATTGCACTTGAGATTACATGATATACTAATAGACTTGTTGGATTTTGTTGTCACTCAAGAGATTGCATCTTGTCTGTAATTGATTGAGATGAATTATAGTTGTTCTCATATGGATTTTACTATATTTCTTTGGCATGTTACAATTTGCAATGAAGTAACCCTTCTTTCCACAATTAAAACAAGCTTGATTATGATCAATTTGATCATTTTTACAATAATAATTAAACTTTAATTGATTTTTTATCATAAAATTTTCAAATTTCTTGACAAATAAAAACATAATATCATTGTTTATCTGATCGACAGATTTTCTGCAGGAAGATTATTCACAGGCGGTTGGAGTGAGAGTTGTGGCGGCTAGGGCTTTTGTGGGTTGAGGAGTGGAAGGCTCATCTTCTGTCTAGATCCCTAACTCGAATTTATATGCTTTTAAATTTGCAAATAGATAATGAAACTCAAGTTAGTTGATATCCTTAGACTATCTCATTATCATCGTCTTTACATCTATCTCATTACCTTCAAGGCAAGTTCAAGGTTAAAGCATTTTTTTCAAAGTGAAACAAGTTCAATTATATGTTAAATTGCTTATCAAACTCATTTAAGAATCTAGCGGGCTTCAGATTTGCATTGTCAAATTTTTGAATTGTCACGGTCAGCTTGTTCTTCTTTATTTGATTATTTTCCTCGTGAAGTTGGGTCAACTTTTCTCAAATTTATTCGGCAGTAGAACAAGTCTTGATCTTGCTAAACATGTTCTTGTCAAGGTTCTTTTAGATAATGTTTTTGGTCACGTTGTCTAGATTAGCTTTCTTTTTATCCTTAGGGGTCCACTCTGACTGATGCTTTTCTACAAGCTGTGGTTGCCTTTGAGGATCTTCATCGGGTTTTCCATGATGACATACCAAATGTCATCATCTTATGCGGCTAGATTTGCCTGCATAAGTATTTTTCAATTTTCATATTCTTTTTGAAAAACATATAAATTTTGTTAAATGATTTCATTTGAATATGTGAATATCAGAGTTCAAGAAAATTTCACTATATACCAATTGTTGGTATCGAAAAAGAATTTAAAGGAAATTATTGCACTTTTTTAATTTTTTTTACAAAAATTGAGCTGGCTTTAACAGTTAGTAACTGTTAAAATCATTTCTTGAATGCCTAAACTTAATTAGATCACTAAAATAAATTTGAGTGTGCTAATAGTCTGATTAGACTAGTGATGTACTATATTTAATGCAAGGAATCAATTAACACATCAGCTAGATAAATAAATGCTGAATTAAGTGCGTAATTTAAATGGATAATATTTTGTGGATGTTCGGAGATAACAACTCATACATTACATCTTCTTCCACTTAGGAAAGAATTCAATAAAAGACTTTGATTTATGCAATATTTATACAAATTCACTTCGACTAGGATTTATCATATTGGCTAATTTGAAACTCTTAGTAATAAATCAACACAACTAGTTCTGGCTTGTTTAAGAACCATCTGTTCATAAAAATAAAAAATAAAAAGAAAAACTTTCCAATGAAAAGCTTTGAACTGCTAGAGTCAGTAGGATAACACAAGTTGATCATTAATAATATGATATGAACAAATAGGTGTGTGCTAGTTGAGCGGCTTGATATAGGACAATAAGTGTGCTCGTGATCTTGTATAATACTAATTGTAAAAGTTTAAATCTTGTATTCGTCTTGTTGTTATGTGCATTTGAAATTTTGAATCTGCATATTTAAACCCAAAATTTTTCAACGGTCGGAAACGTTTCAATGGTCATATGTATTATTTTCCATCATATTGTCATCGTCAACTTCTCTTCATCGTATATTGCATTTAATGTTTCTTTACTTTTTACCGCTTCAGCTCTTTTAGCTTCTAAAAAGTTGTTAAACTTTTGACATTTAAGAAACATTCATGTTAATCAGTACTTCATAGGATACTGTTATTGATAAAACAGTCCGGTTAGAGTGTGGTTAGAGTTTGAATGGTATGACTCCGAACACTTCTTTGGTAAAACAGTCCGGTTAGCGACAAATTCAATAGATGATCTTTTGATGATGTCTGCAACTTGAACTACTCATAAAACTATAAATGGTTTGACTTGTCCAACGGCTAGAGTCCTGTAATTATATGAAAATAACAACTGAACCAGCAACAACTCGATATTGTTTTTCCATGGCCAAAACTTAGGGTAATTTTGTTAGAGTAGGTGCCCGACAAGCCAACTTGTGGCTGGGGTTTTTTATTGACTCTAATATAAAACAATCTTTATTTTAATAATATTTTACGATTTCATTTGATTATGGCATTATACTTTATCTGTATACCCATGCAAGCTGCATAGATAAAGTCCTTGAATATACAATAGGTACCATGAGGTCTGCGTCGCAACGTAAGATCATGAAACTCATTAGGAAGTGTACCGTATATTCTAAATAGGTTCCTAGTCGAATCAGCCGCCTAAAACAAGGATAAAGGTCGCTCGAGCTCGAGACTAGCATCTGTGGTGTAAACGCCATGTTTCATTGGCAAGGGCATGGAGATGTCCATTCACACAGATGGGTGATCATGTGATGATGCACTGAACAACCCTCCCGCGGACTGTCCAAGTGGTTCTCACTTATCGAGTGGAATAGTCCGCAGTTATGGTTGTACACCATTAGTCCTTTGACCCGGGACAATGTAGGGGGTATACGTACTAGCATGCACTTTGTTCCGTTTACCGACTCCATTGAGGGTCATCAGGTGGCGAGGTTGGGTGTAGTTTCGAAATACATAGGAGCAAATACATTGTAGTCGGGGATTCATCGTTCGCCTACGGGTGAAGATATCCTATGTGATCTGATGAGTTAATAGTGCAAGGAGTCTCTGGCCAGAGCAAGAAATGTGCTTTAGGAAAAGGTGTTTTCCTAGTTGTACATACCATGCCACTATTCATACTCAAAGATAAATCACATCGTTATCGGATTCATATGCAACTCTCGATATACCAATGGTTGCAGATTCGATCGGGATATATGTGTTGAAGGGATCATACTGTACGCTAACCATGACTAAAGGTTCTTGTAGGCACTATCAGTGATACCTAGGGGATCATGGAGCGATGCTACTAGACGCTCTTACCATGATCCGATGGGTGCAATCAAAAATGAGTTCTGACATTCTTGATCAAGGAGTTGATGAAAAGAATGGGGTTAACTAGGGTAAACCCGAATAAGAATAAATGTTATTCTGAATCACATGGAGTTGTGAACCCACGGCTAGCTGTATCCCTGAACCATTGAGGGTCACACAAGTATCGGATTCTGTGTTCTCGTTGAGATAGTCAAATTTCAAGGAGTTGGAATTTGGCGACTATAGTTTGATGGAGATCAAACATGAAGCTTATAAAGGAGTTTATGAGCTGATTCCATAGGATGGAAGAAGTGGAAGTTAGCATGATTGCTAAATAAGGAAGGAGAGTGGAACTGCCTGTTTTGTGAAGGAGTTCACTAAAACTGGCAGCTGCCCAATATGGTAAGTGAAAATTTGGATCTTCGAAATTTTCAATTTTCATTATATGAACAAGATTTGTATCCTTGACATATCGGCGCTCTCGGATCGTCGATCGGGGTTATAATGAGTTCGAAATCATTTATTTAGTGAATTGAGAATTTACTAATTAAATTGTGGTGCTAGTAGTAGTGACTACTAACATGAACAAATTCTCATAAATATTCTAGAGGAGTCTAGAGTTAAATTAATCAAGGATTAAATTTATAAATTAAATAATGGTTATTTAATTTTATATACATATACATGTATATATTTTATATGTTGATATAAAATAAGTGTATATGATATTATTATATAATGTATTATTAAAGGTTAATAAATACATTATATATTAATAATATGAGAATTTAAATATAATGAAATTATTAGAGTCCTTGTGGGAGAAGGACTCCTAATTAGATTAGGAGTCTCACTCTATAAATACACCATTAGGGCTCATTGTTGAATGATGAATAATTTTTCACACAAAATATAAGAAAATTCCTTCATTTTCTTCACATAACACACGGCCACATCATGTTTTTTATGGAAGAAAAATTTTGGTCAAAAGCAAATATGACTTGCTTAATTATGGATTGAGAATCTATAATTTTGGTTAATGATTTATTAAGAAAAATTAGCATAAAAACATGATTTTGAATCATGTAGGTCTCGGCCAAAAATCAATTGAATGAAAAGGTTTCGGCCAATTTTTCTCCTTCCACCGCCGCGCCGCTTCATATCCGGATTTTAGAAATTCGGAGGCTACAGTCTCAACGCACAAATCGTTTGTGATTTCTAGTGCAATCCAAGCGAGGAACATAGTTTCTGATCGTGGACCTAATTAGGCGATCAAAGGAGAAGAGCCGTTCGTAGGGATTTACAAGAAGGGCTATATCCGTTTAAACATCGGAATAGTTTGGAGTCAAGCGTAATAAACGCAAAGGTATAATTCTGAACGCCCTATGTATGTTTTGAACACACGACGCCCAAGAACAAAATTTTTAAACTTCCGCTGCGTCTTGGGTGCGAGAATGCCATAACCAACAAATTTAAACTTAACAATGTACATGGCAAAATGGTTATATTATTTTTTTTTACGAATATAAGTAAAAATGAAAATTTTGCCCTTTGCTGGATTGCTTGGGTATCTCGCACGCCTGTGTCTTCTTTCTCACAACGCTGCTCCAATTTTCTCTAGTAATTGCAGTGTAATTTTGCGGGTTGTTCTTTTTATGAACTTATCATATACCATACATTTTTAATGGGATTGAAGTTATAAATCGTAATGAATATTCAAATAGTAAAGTTTTGCAAATATCGATCGATTTTAAGCAGTGAAATTCTTGAAATATATGAATGTGTGCTGCCATTTTCCCCCTAGAAATTAGACTTGTTATGTATAGAATTTATATGGAGCAGAGTGACATAATTGTCTCCGAAGAAACATGACAACGAAAAAAATCTCTAACTAGTAGATATGTTGTGATATCATCTCATGAATAAAGTCAATCATGCTTATATTTAGAATAAAAATTAGTATTTTTAACATAAAAAATAATATATTTCATGAATGACTCAAATAGAATATATGTATCACAAAATTGACTCATAATACTATCTCACATTGTTGTTGTGATTATATAATAATTAAAAAAAAAAGAGTGATTATATAATAATTAAAAAAAATAAAGAATACAGATACCACAAGCCCATTATTGCAATGATAATAAAATTATATTTGATACCTTAAGGTTAGTATATCTAATTCATGATTCCTCCATAACACAAAAGACGCAACAGAGCATCCAAGTGCCTATACAAGAACAGTCTCGTGCGACAAGTTAAAATCAAGGCAGCGGGAGCTGTACAAAACATTTTCGAGAACATCCTCAATTTCTTCAAAACAACTCCTCAAATCTCCCTCAAATTCATCCCTTTCGTCGACATTGGAAAACCCGCACGATTTGAGCTGATGCTCGAGCATTTGCCTTTCGGATTCGTGGCTCCACACAAGATTTTGCAGTGATTGAATCACTTGTTGATCATGTATCTGCTTCTCTAAAGCTAGTCTTCGGTACTGATTCAACTCTAATTCGATCGAGTTCTTCTCGTTCTGAAGGCGTAAAATCATCGCCATTGCCTCGGCAGCAGCGGAGGCAAACGCAGCCCTTTCTTGTTCGAGTTCTGCGCGGGCTGCACTCACTCTCCGACGTTCAATTTTAATCAATATTTGTAACTCTGAAACATCCTCCGTTTCGACATCATTTTCGGCATTAAGCTCTTGATCAGAATCAGTTAAAATGTCAGATTTTTCGTCCCTTTTCTCCTCGGTTTCATCAATCAGCGGTACTTCCGGATCATCCTTCAAGAATTTCAGAATCACCCAATTCCCATCAAGAACATTTCTTAGACAAAATCCGTTCTTTAATCCACCGGATTTCACGGTCAGATCACGTAAAAGCTGAATCAAACTCCACGGGAACCAATCCGAATACAACAACTTCAACCCAAAACCAAACAGAAAAAACATGCCCAAACATTCATAAACCAGGGTGAATTTCTTCAACAACCAGACAGAATCCATCAAAATGAACTTCAGAAACCACTCGTGGAATCCAAGAACAGGGCCCGCGATTATGAAGGGGTAAAAACAAACATAAATCGGCATCAGGGAAACAACTTATTTGGTACTTAACACTGATACGTGCTAAAAATACAGTGATCTGTTCATTCTAGACATCCAAAATCCACAGGAAGAAGAGATATCGAGATGGACGATGTTCATGCGGAACAGAGAAACGAGGCCAAAAGATTGATAATCAGTGGCAGAAACGGGCCCGAATCGGAAAAGAGTGCAGCATGTGGATATTTTGACGATACTTTATTGTTCTATANGGAAATTTTAAAATGATATTTTAATTAGGAAGATACGCGTATATTTTTTTGAATTTTTTTTAAATTTTCAAGAAAGTTATGACTATTTATTTGTTGTAAATGCACGGGACGGAGTTGATATAATAACGTTTGTATATTTTTTTTTAAAGTCTTTATTGACATATAAAATTCTTTTAGTCTAGTCGTTAGAAATGTGTGTGTATCCGAGACGATGATGACCGGAAATAACAAAACAAATGTGAGCAGGGCGACAAAAGGTTTTCCAGGTATCGCTCCGAGGCTCGAGTCAGTTATGAAAATATGTGCGAGCAACTAATAGGAAAAATCAAATCGAGAAAATGTTACAATGTTTTTGTACTCGTTTTTTTAGTAAAATATGAAGTTTGAAATACATAATTTAATGATTTGAGTTGGAAATTTAAAATTCACATAATAAAAAGCAATTCAATTGACAATATTATTTAACTGAAGAAAACATAAATAAATGAAAAGGAAAACCTTTCAATAACTAACTAACTAACTAACTAACTAATTAATGATCATCAAGAGCTCTAATTTAGTCTATGGAATTATTGGACTCACACAATTAATAACGTGATGGGCTTAGACATTGGACTGTTATTTTTTAAATAATACTAAAGGTACAAAGAATATTATCGTTACAACGATATTTACAATCATTATATCTCGAGATTTTACTTTGATATCACGAGATTTTGTATTCAATATATAGTGAAATTTTGACAAATTGAATTTTTTGTGTTGTACAAATTGATGTACAAATATGGATGTACATGTAACATCACTCATATATATATT
>NC_133314.1:1285949-1308685 GCF_012295235.1 Primulina huaijiensis
ATTAATATAGACGTTTCAGACTTATTGAATAATATTCTCATAAATATATATATGTGACATCGTTTCAGACTTATTAATTAATTAAATATCTAAATAAAAATTATTTACTTTTACTATTACTATCATCATCATTATCTACGGTTATTATAATTACAAGATGCTATTAAATATTAATATTTTATTTAATATTATCATTATTACATTTTCTTTATTATTATTATTAAATAATTATTATAGTTTTCTATTTATTATTATAAAATTATTAATAGTTTAAAAATAATATTAATATTAAATATTATTACAATTAGTATTCTATTATTACTATCATTATTATTAATACTTTATTTGTAATGCCCGAAAATTTGATTATTGTAATCTGATATGATTTGTTGATTAATTAATGTGATTATAGATGGAACGGATTAGACCGGGGAAGGCGGAAAGGAAAGTTGAATTATGTGTGAGGATTGAGCCTCGCGCATATGCGCGACTTGGATCCGCGCATGTGCGCGCGAGGGGCAGAGAACCTCGCGCATATGCGCGAGGAGTGTACGCGCATATGAGCGAGTTGTGCGATGAATCAAGTGCAATTCGAGAGAACCTCGCGCATATGCGCCGAGCAGGGGCGTGCATATGCGCCAGGCGCTGTGCATGCTACGCGCTGAGACATAATGTCTTGCGCATATGCACCGAGTGATGTCGAGAGACGTGTTGCGTGAAAGGATAAGCCACCTAGCTCTAGACATGCAATATATATATATCTATCAACTTGGCATTGTCGCTCATTTCCATCATAAAGAATCGAGAAAAGCTTCTGGAGAAGTGTGAAAAATCCTTACGCCTTTATATTTCGATCCGTCCGTTAGATTTTGAATCCGACTTCGGTATTGTGTTCCTATCGACGCAGGCTCCAACTTGACGTAAGTTTTGTTACGTTTTGATATGTTTAGAAATTATGATATTGTTAGAATTGAATAGGATTCATATATGATGTTCTTGACATGTTAGACATCGTAGAATCGAAGTCAGATTGAGAAACATATTGATCATGGAATTGTTATAATTTTTTAGAGTATATTAATTGATATTGGACAGATTTGGATGATTGATTGGTTACAGATTGTATTGGATATTGGTTATGGATTGTAAATAATATCGGTTGAGATTGTATTGACGGGGATATCGGGATTGTTCCGTTATGCCGCTGATTTTGAATTAAATCCAGATTTATCAGATTCGATATTGATCTGAGTAGTATATTAATATGGTATTATTTGAAACCAGACTGAGGGTTGACAGACTTTGAATTCCAGACAGGAACGTCATCAGAACTGCGATAAAAGAAATGTATAAGTCAATGTGGTATTGGGAGATCGACACAAGTAGGATATACTTGTGTTTCCCTAAATCACATACTATTTGTTATTATTTACATTGATTTGATTTGATATGCTTGTTCTATTGATGTATAGAGAGCATGTGTTTAGACGAGTGATCTTGTGACAGAAGTACCTGATAGTGGCGGGATCGCCACGGACACATTGCACGATNTCAGCCGGATAACTCCGGTGAGAACAAATCCCAGTATAAATCAACGAAACATGCAATCATATAATTAATATAAAGCATGAAGCAGATATCAGATATATATCAAAANTAGAGATCGTGATTAGAGTGGAGACTACGGACTTGATCTGAGATAGGGTTGAACACTTGATATTTAGTAATTGAACCTTAGTTTGTAAATGATTGTATATAGTACAAAACTTGTACTTGGCTTTTATACTGATATGTATAGTAGAGTGATTCCATTACGTTCCGCATTTGTTATTATATTGAAAAAAAAAAAAATTTAGACCATGTTTATTATAATTGATTAATTAGTCCCAATGACGATTAAGAACATGATTAGCGTCCGGGTCCTCACATTATTTATTAGTAAATAATATTTTTTCTATCGTTGAATTAATTATTAATTTTTTTATTATTATTTTTGGTTATGTTTTACTATTACTTTTGTTATTTAACTATTATTAAACGGTAACTATTATCGTCTTTATTTATTTATTTATTTATTATCATATTATTAATTATTATTATTCCATTTATTATAAATTTTATATTATCTTTTATTACTAATCTTAATTTTATTAATATTTTTATATTTATTTATTATTAAAATTAATTAAAAAAATTTATGTTAGTTATTATCATTATTATTTATAAAAGATAAATGATAAATAATAATATCAGAATATTTTTAAAAAAAATGAGAATATATATTTAACATGCTCAAGATTTTCAGTTTTCTTCTATTTAAAAGTTATGGTTAAAGGCAATAAGGAAGATAATGATCAATGGGAATTGGGAAGATAACATGAAAATTGAGAATGCTTTAAGTGAGCCGTGACTCGTGAGGCTGAGTTTTGTATGCTAAAAAAGTATTTATCGGGCGAGTTGTGATTACCTAACTGATTGAGTGTAGGTTTAACTCATTATCATATTTAAAAGAAAGCCCACGACCAGAGCCGTATCTGTGGTGCACATGGTCTGAGACGATATGTTAAAAAAATCTTGTTGTGATAAATAACTGTAAAGCTCAGTTTGTAAATTAAAAATAACTAAATAATAGATATAAGGAAAATATAATATACGAGTTATATATTTATCTCTTTGCGATTTTTTTCTTCGTGCGCCACAACATCAACATGGCTTTAACATAATGCACTGTCATATGAACAATTATATTGGAAAAAGATTGAAATTGCCAAAAATCGTAAGATACGTTACTAAAATTGAAATTTATCAATATAAACTATCAAAATAACAAAATGATAAATATATGGAACCAATATTGTAAAAATATATGATTTGTTTTAAATAATATATATAATATTTTATTCAAGAAAATAGAAAATAAAGATATATAAAATAGGTAAGTATTACAATTTTTTATGTTCTATTTTTTTGAAATGTGTTCAACTATATAAATTCAAGAAAAGAGGCCAAATAATCAAAAGTAAAGTATAAAAATTTAACACACGAGTTGACACAAGATAAAATAATAAATATATTGGACAAACATTATCATTTTATGCATACTAAATTTTTAAAAAATTTAATTAATCTACCCTATAGTTTTACTGTTTGGGATCTACAAAATTGGATTAAGTCCCAAATGAACACAATCATTATATTTAATAATGTTCTCAATGTGTCAATGTCCAAATTTTTTTTAAATGTCCAATGCACATACTATTTAGATGCAGACCACAACAACACGAGACTAATAAAAATTTTTTTTTGGCCCCTGTGAGTGTGAGGGCGGGCATGGTTGCTGAGATATTTTTTTGACTGGAAGAAGGCGTATAAATGATGGATTCCATGCTGTAATTGGTTGAAAGGGTCTCTCCCTTCTTTGAACACTTTCCAAACTTCACCCCAAAGGATACAGTCTTCAGGAAGATACATACAGAGCCCGTTTGGTTTCTAGATATCAAGTTATTAAATTTAAAAGTACATCTTAAAAATCGTGTTTTGTTAAAAAAAGCATTTTTAAAAAACGCACTTAAAAAGCCATTATAATACTATTTTGGTGCCAACCTTTTTGATGTGACTTCGTTGAAATGGATGAGCCGGGTAAGGAGCTCCAACGGGTCAAATCAATAATTTATAGTTTTTGGGGAATTTGAGTGAAGATAATGGCTTCAATAGCACCTGCAAACAATGAAAAGAACTCGTGAATGGGCGCCGGAGGGGTGTCCGACGTGGCCACTCCAATGCTTAAGTCAGCAGGTTGAAGATGAACACAAGCAATATTTGGGAGACACATGTATACTGCTTAAGAGTTCAAAGATTTCAGAATCAGTAAATGAGAAAGATACCTGCTATTTATAGGAGAAAATGGGGTAGGTACCTCGTTTCCCGCGCCTACCTACTAAATATGTCAAGTCGGCCGTTCATACCTCCTGATGACTTATATGACACGCCAAAGTCAAGTTGCTCTGACAGATAAGATTGTCCATATCAATATACTCAAGTGCATCACGCTTTTCGAGGTTCCCAGGTAGAATTCCTCCCTGGAGATTTATACAAGAGCTCGGGCGTCTGGTTGCCTGGGGAGTAGAGCTCGGGCTTGCACCGGCCCGGCTTCAGAAGAATTCATCCTGCCAATTGACCCTAATTTGGGAATCCATTTAATACCCCGGGTCATCAATGACCCGGGTTCTTCCCAGGGTATCACCACTCATCCCTAAATAGTCTGGCTAGGTTTATAGTCGCTGTCTCGATTCGTCATGCTTGGGTTCCTAAAGAGATGATCAATCTTGTTATATAACAGCATCGGGGGCTTCATGTCTCCCAAAGATGGGATGAGGAGCCGGAGTCTCGCGTCTCATGGACTTGAGATAAGATGTCGGGGCCTCGTGTCTCCCGGGCTCGAAATGATCGAGGTGCAGAGCCCCGGGCCAGGATACAAGTCCCTGGACTTAATAGATAACCAGGGTGCGGAGCCCTGGCCTTCATGAATGGTCGAGGTACGGAGCCCCGAACCAGGATACGGATCCCTGGACTTTTAGAACCAAGGTGCGGAGCCTTGGGCCGGAGAACATGTCCCGGGACTTGTGAATGGTCGACGTGTGGTTCCCCGAGCCAGGGTGTTTGTGCCCTGGGCTTAAGATAAGGGTGCCTGGGTCTCATGCCTCCCGGTATTTAAATAAGAATGCTGGGGCCTCATGCTTCCCGGACTTTCAAGAAGGTGTCGGGGTGATCTAGCATGTCTGCCCGGGATCTCGATGTCTGTCCGGGCTCTGGCATGATCTGCTCGAGATCTGGCATGGTCTGCTCGGGATCTGGATGTCTGCCTGGGCTATGGCATGATCTGCCCGGGTTCTGGCATGTCTGTCCGGGCTCTGGATGTCTGCCTGGGCTCTGGCATGATCTGCCCGGGATCTGGCATGGTCTGCCCGGGATCTGGATGTCTGCCTGGGCTCTGGCATGATCTGCCCGAGATCTGGCATGGTATACCCGGGTTCTGGCATGTCTGTCCGGGCTCTGGATGTCTGTCTGGGCTCTGGCATGATCTGCCCGGGATCTGGCATGGTCTGCCCGGGTTCTGGCATGTCTGCCGGGCTCTTAACTTTTCTGCTTCTTCTGCTATATTAGTTTTATTAAAAACCAAATCACTAACCTGGAAATACTGAATTAGAATTTATTTTCGGTAGAGTGAAACTTATCTAGTTGAGCTAAATTAGGTGTCTAATATAGTTGTATGCTACTGAGCACATAGCAAATACTTTTCCACGCCAATCCGGAATAGCTGCTGAGCTTCGAGCTCATATGAAAATTCCTAGATAAAATCTGAGTGCCGAGCTGGTCGGACTTATTTTTTTAATGAAAACCATATCTACGTCTTGAGCTCAAGTTCCCACAGACGGCGCCAATTATGTGAATTCGTTGAAATGGATGAGCCGGGTAAGGAGCTGTAACGGGTCAAATCAATAATTTATAGTTTTTGGGGAATTTGAGTGAAGATAATGGCTTCAATAGCACCGACAAACAATGAAAAGAACTCGTGAATGGGCGCCGGAGGGGTGTCCGACGCGGCCACTCCGATGCTTAAGTCAGCAGGTTGAAGATGAACACAAGCAATATTTGGGAGAAAAGATGTATAATGCTTAAGAGGTCAAAGATTTCAGAATCAGTAAATGAGAAGGATACCTGCTATTTATAGGAGAAAATGGGGTAGGTACCTCGTTTCCCGCGCCTACCTACTAAATATGTCAAGTCGGCCGTCCATACCTCCTGATGACTTATATGACACGCCAAAGTCAAGTTGCTCTGACAGATAAGATTGTCCATATCAATATACTCAAGTGCATCACGCTTTTCGAGGTTCCCAGGTAGAATTACTCCCTGGAGATTTATACAAGAGCTAGGGCGTCTGGTTGCCCGGAGAGTAGAGCCCGGGCTTGCACCGGCCCGGCTTCAGAAGAATCCATCCTGCCAATTGACCCTAATATGGGAATCCATTTAATATCCCGGGTCATCAATGACCCGGGTTCTTACTAGGGTATCACTTTTATTTACAACAAATACACAAAAACTCTTGTGAGATGGTCTAGCAGATCAATTTCATGGGTCGAATATCTTATTTGGGTCATCCATGAAAAAAGTATTACTTTTTATGTTAAGGGTATTATTTTTTATTGTGAATATCGGTAGGGTTGACCCGTCTCACAGATAAAGATTCGAAGACCGTCTCACAAGAGACCTACTCCCAATTTGTTTTCCATAAAATAGTTTATAAGTTGTCAAATTATTTATTTTTAGATTTTATAAGCTGTTTTAATTTTTTAAGGGAGATGCGCTCATAAAAATTAATTTGGACATTCTAAATATAGACTTCTAAATAATATCAAATCAATCCCAATTGTTAAAAAACTAAAACAAAAAGGTGATTTTAATGTTTTTTTCTTCAAAAAGATTCGTAAATATATTCTACTGAAAAGAATATAATTAAAAATATTAAAATATTTGTTTTGATAAAAAATTTAAAAAGTTTTTTTAAGTGCACATATAAAACGTGAAGTGTTGTATGAACGTGGATAAATTCCCTTTGTAAGATATCAAAAGAGTTAATAATGTACTGATGAAAAATAAATAGACATTTAAACTAATATTTTTATAATTGGATGGGTGATCGGATTGATCTATTCTAGAAAACAGTTCAACCAATCGGAAAAGTTCAATCGAACTGTCGATCGGAAAACTATTATATCATATAAAATAATAATATAATATATTAAATTATATATTTTAAATTATAAATATCTCAAANTAATCAATTTCTAAAAAAAATAATTTAAAAAAGGTGACTGGTCATACCAAACCCATGACCGGTTGCCGATCTAACTGGTCAGTATGGTCCAGTTTTAAAAACATTTTAAACCACATGTTTTTGTAATAAATTCATAGACCCTCTTAAAAATATTAACATATAATTATAACCTCCTTTGTTATATAAAAAAATAATTTTTTCATCATATTTTCTATATATATGTTTCAAAATCTAATCAGTAAAATTGTGGTCTTTTAATTTAATTTCTTTGATTATTTTATATTAAAAAAATTATCAGATTGTCTTACGAATCAATTTTATGAAATAAATTTTTTATTCGATTCGTATTATTTTTAATATTAAAAATATTATTTTTGATTCAAAATATGAATCAGATTACAGAATAATACTCTTGATTTGTGTAAAAATAAAATTAAAAAAATATACTTGCTTCTGTCCTAATTGCGTGTGGATAAAACTATTTGTCCCACTCCAGCAGATGAGGAAATACAACTGGGTTTCATATCTTCGGGGTCCATCTTCAAGATTGACTTTTTATTGTTTCGGATCGGTTTTTTCTGGTGGGTTTTGATTGTTCTCAATTGGGTTCTCGTCATTCAAGTGTTTTGACTTCTAAATTTCAAGTCGTGGTGGCAACTCTGAAGGTAAATCCTTTGATTTTCTGTATTGAATTGCGTTGATGAAAGCTGAAGCATTTGGTTTCGTAATTTTTCTGGTGAGTTGTAATGATCGATGACCATGATTGTTGCTGAGGTTGCAAGTCATTTGGATGGTGGTTGATTCTTTTTCTGTTGAAGTGATGAATGATGATGCAAGTTTGGGGTTGAGTTTTTGAATTATTTATTTGCAGACGTGATTGTTGGACTTGATCTTGGTATATTTTGGGGATTTATGGTTGTTTCTTCGATGATCTAAAGTTATTGTTCATACATTTCATCCAGAAGTTGGTAAATTTTCTTGCTTGTTCAATTCATATTAATTGAACTTTGAAAATGGGGCGCTAAGGTTGAATAAGAAGAGTGCATTATTGGAATTCTTTGCTAGCGTTCCTGTATTTATCAATTAGTGATAATTTTTGAAAATTAATGGAGCTCAACTTTGCGAATGGAGAGGGTGAGGATCCAGATAGAGAACCACTAACGGGCAGAAAAGTTGAAGAGATCCATTTTCACCTCTCCCGTTACCCTGGTGCTGTGAGACAAAAGGCTTATATATTTGATGGTGAAGGGAATTATTATAACAAGGATTGGGATCTTATGGAGGGTAGAGGCAAAGAATTCTGTTGGTATCACGTGGAGCTTCCAAAAGGAAACCAGAAACTTTCACAATCAGCACAATATCTTATTGACGTTCTTTGCCCGCCCCTGAAGCTTCAAGACATCCTCTCACTCGTTAGCAATGGACCCTTTTGTGGTTATGTTGATGGTGCTCTAGTGTTTCGAGTTAATTCACCTGGTCCTGCTTCTAGCAAATTTACGTATAGAATTGCTGCAAGAGTTACGGAGCGTTCAATTATTACGGTGTCTTTGGGCCGTGTTCCGAGACTGGGATTCTCTCCAGCTTATGAATCTTTACTGTCGGAGATTCCGGTCGTGGAGAGTATTGGTTATGAGAATACAGAGCAAAAGGATAGGGGTGGTGGGATAGTGATTCAAGAACATGTTCTTGATTTTCTTTTGACAATGAATCATTCGGAGGAAGCTGATAATCCAGTTCCTAGAAAGGTTTCAAATCTTGTTGTTCATATAATCGATACTCATGTGGATCAACTTCAAGATGTTGTTTCCGAGCTTGAGATTGACCTGAACTCGATCGAGTTTGAGCTGGACAGAGGTACATTTTCTTTCGAATGCAATATGTGTCCTGATCTCACGAAAATGCTAATCTTGGTCTGTCTTTTGAATCAGTAAGTTATGTCATGTTTTGTCAATCTTGTGCCGCTGGAGTATGTAGATGGAACTAGTTCTCGTGACTGCATTTGGAATTCGAGTAATAATGCTTGCATAGAATTTTCAACTGCTCTTTTTTCCGCATCTACATACACCTAACACACATACATACACCACTCTCTTGTTAACTGTATCAAAACTCACAAGAAATAAGATGAAAATTTGATTTTCTTTTCAGACTTTTTGAGTAATATTTCCTTTATAATACATAACCTTTTGATCTGGTTACAGGTGGTTTTGCTTTGAAGAAACAAATGTTAGATGACAGAAAATTTCCAAAATTGCATCTCGACTTGCAACGACTGTTGCAGGTTCTTAACATTTTGATAAATGATCAAATGAAGTTAATAAAGAGCTAAATTCTGATTCATATTCTACTTTCATTTTGATTTTATCCATGTTTTACCAAACTACAGGTGATTGCACACGGAGAGCAAGTATTCCCTCGAGTTAAGGAGAAATGTTCATCAAAAGACTGGTTCGCCCACGAAGATGTAAACGCCTTAGAGGAGTTGATTGGACGGATAAGGAGACTGAAGGAGAACGTTGGGTTTATCGCGAATCGTGTCACAGCGATTCAAGCTGGCCTCGACAGCTGGCAATCCGAGCAAATAAACAGAAAACTATACTATCTTTCTTTCCTTTCCATCATATTTCTTCCATTATCAATAATCACTGGAGGTCAGTTCTTCACCTAACTCTCCTTTGTATCTTTTCCACACCCCAGTAATTAGTCTCTCTTTTTTTTCAGTCTTCGGGATGAACGTGGGAGGAGTTCCTTGGACCGTGCAACGAGATCCAGCTTTGAAGGACGGTTTCCGCAACGTGATGTTTCTTTGTTTGACAATGCTAGTGATTGTTCTCTTGTGCTTCATTTTCCCAGCTCTCTATAGCCGTATAACCGAGTGGCGTAGAAAGCAGGTCTTGAAAAGAAGTTATTCACTAAATAAGAAATCCTATATCAGGAGAACTGGGGTAGAAAGATCTGAAAAGAAGGATACCTGCGGCTTTAGGCCTTAAATTCATCAGCCTTTGTTTTCTGGTAAATTTGTGTGCAGATAGCTTCTGTTTCCATTCTTTGTTCTTGAGTTTCTTGTCATATTTTTTCAAACAATTTCACTAGTTGGAGAAGATTGTAAGATATTTTATTATATATTAAAANTTATCACCATAGGAACCGATGCGACCAACATCAATCTTCTGAATCTTGGATGCATGAGTAAATAAAACGATTCTTCGATTAAGTTAAAACTGTCATAAAATCTGTTTAATGAAAAAAAATGTGTTGCTGTCGCAGAATAGCCGATGTATCCTGCAAAGTCCATCCGACGCTCAAATCAAAATTGAGAGGAAAAAAATATACGAATAATAATATTTTTCATAGATACCGACATGTTTTCTGGAAAAACCTTCTAACTTATTGTAGTTTTTTATCCATATATGCTATTATATCTCTTAATTTAGATCAAAAGAGTTTGTTAATTGATATAAAATTACTTATTCTCCTCTCGAATGAATAAAGTGATGGAGAAACCTTCCGAGAAAATGACCTCAAGTTTTATAAAAGGGTGATGTGAAACAATATATCGATTTCATGATACGATTACTTTCAAACCATCACAACATATTGGAGTTGTTCGAGGACTAACGGTTGAACTCTGAAGGAGTCAACTAAAATATTATATTGATGTCCCGCGAGTGGTTCGAGTTTGGTATCTTGTTGACTCGAGCTCGCCACAAAACCCATAGCACGATCTGAGGAACCTACAGAAAGGAGCAGGAATTACGAATTCATCAATGATGAGTTGTCTTTTAAACATCGAGTCTGGATTTCCGTTAGCGGAATTCTGGAGCCGGTTTTAGAGCTCAGTCACGGCTCTATTCTTCTCTCTGCTATGAGCTAGCCCCTCCGAGGAGCTCCCTCGATCGTGAGCCCAAAAAGCGTGAGGGGGAGTGACATCTCAGGGTGCAGCTCATAGAAAGAGAGAGAAAAGAACAAGGGAGTGAACCTCACCACTTCGCGTTTGGTACGAGATTAAAGAATAATGAGTTCTGTCAACATCTTTTCGATAGTACATATCATATATCATATAACGTTTTTTAATGAAACATCGAACCTGAAGGGATCCAATGTGCATGAAGAGTACGTAGTGGTTGTGGTTCCAAAAAATATGTCTATTATAATGAGTTGTTTTTTCTTAAGTTTCTGATATAACTTTAAATTAAGTTGAAATTTGAATCATATAATTCCCATAGAGTTTAAATTATTTTAAAATGAATTCGGATCCTAATAATTTCCTGTGATTATGATAATAATATTTTACTATTAATTATTAAGGGTAATTTTTCAATAAACTCCCAAACTCTAGTTTTACTTCGACTTTAGTCCTTTGCCAATCAAAAGTTAGTTTATTATTTATACGCAAACACAATAAGTCGGTGAGAGCCAAGTGGAAATGTGTGGGTGTGAAAACTAACAAAAAAATTGCAACTAAGATGTCACTTTTTTTTTAATTTCCTTTTTATTATTTATACGCAAACACAACATATATCATGTCAAAGACGAGTGTGTCATACATTATAAGATAAGATTTTTCATGAACTATATATATATATATATATATAGGACATGTATGAATCAGATTATCCACTACAGAATTCAAAAGATTGGAGACCGTTCATCGAGCAGAAATCTTATTTGAGCTAAAATGTATTGACATATATTTGGGAAAACAGTATCTACAAAATGTCAAATGTTTGTTTGAACAAGAACAAAATCAAGATCCTAACATATCAGAAATACAATTGCCTGCATTGTGCTGCTGAAGCATCTAGAGGGCAGTATGTACACTTGAAACCCCGAGAATTTCCTTTCGAGAGTTTATGGATGGACTGCTTGCATAGTACGTGCCCACACGGCAACATCATAGGCGGGTTTTCTTCACTAGCCTGCTCGCGACTCACGGGGCACACAAAGACTGAATGAAATCGAAATTCTTCCCCCAACTCGACTGCTACGGGTAACTGTTTCATATCTTGCCACTCCTGTGTATTTGGAGACATAAAGTTGACCAATTTTAAGAGTGTAGGCAGCCCTTCTAACCCAGCCGCCATAGCAACTTTCAGAGGGTTCTGAAAGGATTGTCCAGCGAAATTGCAGAACGTCCGCATAATCTCACCAGCCAGTTCTTCCCAAAGGACTGGGGAGACCAAATCAGCATACGGAGATTTTTCGAGCTTTGCTCCCCACAGTAGGCTACCCATTAGCTTTTGTAACTCTGTCATGTGACGAGAAGCTAGAGGAACAAGGCGCATTCTGGCGTATTTGAGAGCGCCGGCCCGGCCTTGTTTCTGTAAAATGTCTACAAACTGCAGCTTGTGAAGTTTTAGCTCAAGATCAGAACCAGATTCGTTAAGTTTCTCACGGTTTGCAGCGACCCAACCGAGAGCAGGCTCAAAATTTCTACACTTAATGCCCTCCAGAATTTCATGTATTTCTTGAAATTGCAACTTCAGGGAAATTGGTTCATCTTCACCAGCTTCTTTTAGTAAGCAGTCTACGATATCAAATTGACCTTCACGGTAGAAGTGGTTGATGATGATCTGATTAACTATACCCGGTTCAAAATCAATATCTCTACATGCCTTTGATATGTCAGGATTAAATGATTTCTCAATAAGCTTCTGAAACTTGGTGATATTTATATTGAGTTCTCGCTGCATTCCATCAGATTGATTGTTTGAGCCAACCACTGCATCCTTGGCCTTTTGATTTGCGAGAATTAATCGCTGATGAATGTCAGCCGTTTTACCTGATTGAATACTTGATAACGTATGCTCGATTTCCTGACTAACTTGGTCGATCAATTCTTTGGACAACGAACATGATAGCTTTTGCTTTTTTGCTATCCTCTCAAATGAATCTTTAATAGTATTCAGCTCCATACTTAACAAGCTTCTGCAAAAAGCAGCTCAAATAGATTTAATCGGAGGAACAAGATACTGCATAATTAAGGATGCTGAGTAGTTGGGCAGTGATCAAACTATTACACAGATAAGGTATTGTGGCCGCTATAACACCTAGTTCATGACAATGGATGGTATACAATCTAAACAACGAAAAAATCAGGAAAGAGCTATTGTGGGTAAATGGCAATTTAAATTTAAAAGATCCACAAAAACCAGTAACTTGTTCCACTAATTCACATAAAGTTCAATACCGCAAACTATAACATATATCTTCCATATTCAAATTATTTCTGATCATTCAGGGGAGCACTGGTTATTTGAGAAAATCACTAAATTCATTTACATTCCCAAGGTTAGCCCGAACATTTTAGATTATATGCTCAAGATAATAAACTCCATAACTGGGAAAAAGCAAAGAAAATGCTAAACTTGGAGTATTTTACCAATGACTGCGAGGATGTCAGAATATCACATTGAAGTCATTTCCAAGATGAAAATTTCAAATATCTGAAAAAATTGCAGATCAAAATGGATAGATTCTGTAAAAGTCCTATATTACAAAATTCACTGATATTAACAATAATTAGCAGATTCATAAAGATAGACCAGTCTAAGTGACTCTCTTGGAAATATGTCAGTTCCCTAATTTCAATATAAAACTAACATTCCCGTCAAATAATTTGTCCCCTGCAAATAACGTACAAGGATAAATACATCATTTGCCCTTACTGGATCCTTCAAATTACTTCTCAGTTGTCCAGTCCAAGTAGTTTTTATTACTCCAAACATTTTATGACAAAAAAATTAAGTATTGGAATGAATACAAAATCATGAATGGCAAATCTCACCTAAACAGAAATGGTAAGGATGTAAATCTCACTCAACCTCAGAATGTAGGATCACTGAATATAACACAACATACATAAACCTAGTAGGGCCAATAGCCGGAAACTTGATCGACTTGATAACTCCGTACGATGAATGAACAAAACCACAATCATTAAATAAGAAGAAAAGAAGAGAAAACTACATCAATTAAATAGGGAGTATAATATTTATTCTTGCAAGAATGAATGGATTCGTTTCATCATAAATAAAATCCAAATCTATCGAAACGTAAAGAAGATCAGCATTCTTGTTTTCCTCCAGTTTCCCAGGGCAGAAAACGCAGAAATATTCACAAATCTCGAAAAACCCCCACTAATTCAGGACCGCTACAAGTATTTGAAGTGAACTGAGCAATAAAAGTACATCGAAGTCGAAACAAATGCTTAAACAATAAATTCAAAACAAATTCCATATCTTTTTTCAGGATAATAGTTTGTAATCAAAGAATCCCCCCCCCCCCAACTGAAGAACTTAACAAAGAAAAATTCAAATTTCAAGAATCAATAGCTTGACAAAAATCAAACGAAAGCGTTAATGAATTATTATTAAATTTTTTTAAAAAAAAAGTGATATACATACCGAAATCAATGATTCCGAAGCGGATTTGTGAATGGAACTGTGGAGCTAAAATAGCGAGTGGCGTGAGATATCAGAAAAGTTTTTGGGTTCTTCCTCCCGAAGGTAGAACGACAAGTGAAAAGAATTATGTTACCAAAGTACCCTGGCCAGTTTGGACAAATAAAAAATTAGATTCGGATTCGGATTCGGATTCGGATTTGGATTTGGAATTGAGTTTTAAATTCATAAATTTGGAATTCTATTAGATGTGTAGTAAAATTTTAAAATATAATTTGGAATTTGTTTTAATCATTTAAACTAATTTATTTTATATTAAAAATTTTGTATTGTTATTTTTTAAAATGATTTGTTTATTAAAAATATTTATATAAATATTTTTATTTTTTTATCGAAGAAAAATTTGTTTTCGAACATATTAAGCGTTGGATCAAATGGATCTCGTATGTCCCAACGATTTTGCTATACATAATATGATGTACATTGTACAATATATTTTCATTGAGAAAGATATCGAAAGATTATGTTTTAGATTAGTTTTTAAATAAAATATTTTTATTAGAGATCGTAAGAATAATGTATTGTGAATTATATAAATGAATATAAAAAGTAATTTTGGATTAGATAAACATTGGAGATAAAAATGTATAATTTGTTTTTATTTATCAACATATCATAATCACTTTTGAAGAATCAGAATCGACCGACTTCATTATTTATATAAGTAAAAACTTGTGTGAGACGCTATCACGAGTCGTATTTTGTGAGACGGATCTCTTATTTGTGTCATCCATGAAAAAATATTACTTTTTATGCTAAGAGTATTATTTTTTATTGTGAATATGAGTATGATTGACCTGTCTCACATATAAAGATTCGTGAGACCGTCTCACAAGAGACCTACTCATATATATATATATATATAAAAGAGTTAATTAGATATATAGAGTATCATATAGTTTGAGGAATATGGCTGCAAGCAAACGAGTAGTCCAAGCACGCATGTAATGACCAAATGGTGTCTATATCAAAGATAGTAGAACTAGGAAGAACATTTGGAAATTTAAGGAATTGCTGCAATAATACGCACATATCAAATGATCCACAGTTCATCATGCAAATTCATTAGTGTATGAACGTCAGCAAATTCGATTAATCAGTCACAAAATAGAGGGACCTAATTAAGAAATACATTAATTCTCGTACAAATCTCTTTATTTCAATCCACCAATAAAGATCTTCTGCAGTCAAAACACCCAGTAAAGCTGTGAGCGATTGATTCACTATACAAACAGAAGGCCGGGTGAAGAAACATGGTCAATCGAAGCGAATCGGGGCCTTGAAAAAGAGGTGGGGAAGAAGCCATTTTCGGAAGGGGAAAAAAGAAAGCATGAAGGCCAGAGCAAAACAAGATGACTAATGGGGTTGAAATGGTGAAAAATTAAGGTGGCAGGATTAAATATAATATTCATAGGCAGGAAATGCATGGGAGGCAGAAAGAACCAAGATTTCTTCAACTTAATTCACTTCAAGTGTGTTTGGAGAGCAATACACAAGTTCTGGACTAGTTCCCTTGTGTTCGTGGTAGTGTCTTCATCCTTCTGCACAACATTATATTGAACAATAAGTTTAATTAATGTTCAAGTGAATCTGATTCGCATTTCGTTCGATATTCGTCGTAGTTGACTAGTTGTAACTTGTAAAGTGGCGATGCATGCAGCAAAATATGAAAGTTCAAGAAGATCATATGTATATTTAAATGAATCTGTTTTGAAACATTATAACGTGTGATGAATATATTGGTGGGATGTGGAAGTACCTTAGCCATCACTACTATATAAAGAGCCGAGTCTCCAAAGGTAATAGCATTGCTGTTTACTACTGATAACTTCAGCTTCTCGATTTCAGCAACTGTGATCTCCAACAAACCATTTCTTTTCTCGCATTGAATGTTAATCAGGACATCGTTATCTGAGAATCTAGCCTCGATTTCGGGGAGGGGTTCTGCAATGATGGGGGCACTTTTATGATCCGAGGAAGAATTCTCGGAACAATGCAGATGTTTCTTGACGAAGACGACAGATTCAATGGATTTGTTCTTGGTTTGATGCTCAAGAATCTTCACCCTTTCTTGGAGTTGTTTGGTGTACTTGATGGCATCTCCAAGAATAGAAGCTTTGTCCATCTGTTTGTGAAAAACCCAAGTTTAATCATTAGATACCACTTTTGTCTACTATATATTTGCTTATAGTTAGATAATTTGAGTCCAGTTTAGGACTCACGACTGAGATAAACATCCGTATATTAATTCGAGTGAACAATTACTTTCCTTAAACTCACATATTTTATGATCGAAAACTTGTCGTTCTAACAAAGTTATAGCTAAACGTAACAATGTTATGCAAATCATATTAGGGTTCCCTCTTTTATACCGAAACGCACAACTTGCTATAACAATATGGCTCAAGCAACTTTGGCGTGCCATGATCGTGCTATGAAAAAGGTTCAACGAGCTGAGGAAGTATGTGAGCGTTTGATCGATGATCATGAGTTTGACTCTCACTAACAACACATTCTCGAGAGTCTGTTGGATTTTTCCAATTCGATTTACCTAAGTAACATGGTTTGCAGGCTACTAATGTATAATCTATGAGTTTACCTGATATGCACCGAAATCACGTTATAAAAGAAATAGAAATAAGGTTTAAGCTTTCATAAATTAATAGATTAGTATAGTTTTTTTTATTATTATATTAATTTTTTTTCAGCAGATTAGTATAGGTTGAAGTGAAGAGAGAACCTTTTTCAGATCAGGGACAAGAGCAGACAGATCTATGAATCTTTGGGTGAGTTTTTCTCTCCTTTTCCTCTCAGCTAAAACATTGTCCTTCGTCCTTGTGTTATTGCTGACGCTCTTAGCTCCTTGGCAAGGTTTCAGCACGTGATTCTTGTTCCCGAACGAAGATTCGGAAATGACACACTCGGAGGGAAAATCCAGAGTCCATGCTTCCATTTTAGGCTTCGAAATTCCTACGGGGTTTGTATCGTCGGTGAAGTAAAAAGTACTGGTGGAGGTGCTACTTCTGAGGTACTTGGATGGCTTGTTCGATTCGTATTGTGTCGACTCCGGTGCTCGTTCATGGTCCGGTCCCGGCTGCAGAGAGAAAGCTTGATGTGAATCTTCAAACATGGAACCGATTGAGACCGAGCCGAGATCCAATTCCAGGGGCCATTGATGGAAGAAACTTGGATCATCCATTAATCCCTGCTAGGCATGAGGCATATTTTCAACACACAATTGTGTATATATATATATATATAGCTCTTACATCATGAAAATATATATAACATTTACACATGGAAACTAATTTAAGAACAAACGAGGTTGTTTTCAAGAAATGGTTCAGATTCTAACACGATGAATCTCTTACCAATTCAGTAAAGTTGCTTAAATTTGAAATCTCCATCATCACCAGTACTAGTGATCTGCAAGAGAATTGAGCCAAATTACGTGGAGAACTAATTATTTCTGATAGACAATGTTTTTCCCTACAAAGATATTGCTCAAGATTTATATATTTTCAACGAATTAGTTTGGTCTCCAATTATTGTTACTTTATTTTATTTTTGGAAGTCTTCCATTGTTGTTGGCTAGCTGATCGAGGCCGAGTTGCCCACTATTGTCCAGATCTTGTGTGTGTGTGTGTGTGTGTTTTTTTTTTTTATTATTATTATTATAAATGTTAAATTTACTGTAAGTCCGCAAAATGAATACTAAGTATTGAAATATGAGGTATGGATAAAATTGGAAGAAAAAAAATGGTGTGATAATACATAACAATGAAGTTTAGTCTAAGCCTCTAATACTTTATAATATGGTAGATAATAGTATATAACTATATATACACACACACTTAAAAAAAGGTTTAAAAAAAATTGTCTTCAAGATAAAGGAAATGGATTTCAAGAGGGGATTTATAATTTGGATTTAAAATTATTTTAAAGAAAATTTTCAATTTGTGTTATCTATGTTTGTTTATTTTCGATTTTAGTTTTATGTTGTTAAAATGGGTTTCATTCATTTATCTTTAGATTTTAGTCATTTATCTTCAGAAGTGTTGATGAATATTTATCACCAGACAAAAAGCTATAATTGTTAGTTAAGACATAATTTTATTTTTTATATTGATGGCAGTGTAGAGTGCACTTACTTCCGTTCTAATGGATCGGGCTGTTAAGCCTATGAATCCATGAAAGTGCTTGTCTATTTGCTGATATTGTCTCATATGTATTAAATATTAGTCTTACCGTTTCCCTATCGTCGGTCATATCCTCAGCAGAGTCAGTATTACCAGTTAAGATGCGATGTCACTTTTTTACGGTCCACCTAACCAATCAGACCAAACGACACAACGTCACTAACTTGAAGCACTAAAATTTCTTATGAGGTTACACATCTCATTACTACTCTCACTCATGCACGGTTGACCCAACATGATGTGAAACTCATGAATGAATGTGACATTGACACTACATCAAGGCCACATCAAAAGAAAAAAAAACCCAACACGATGTGAGATTCACACATAAAGAAGAAGAAAAAAAGACCAAAATCATAATTTCTTCTTATTTTAATTCACGAGAAATTTGAATTGATGGATGAGCCGTATTATGTATACTTCATTTAAAAAGTTCAAATCCAGTCTCATAATTTCTCAACGTTCCGTAAATGAACATATTCTATATTTTTAAAAAAATTTAGGTCGGTGTATAATGAGAACGTGCAACTTTGTTAAAACAAATGTTTAGTGGGTAAGCTGGCTTGTGTTTAAAGTAATGATAATTAATTAAATTGGCTGACTTTAATTTAAACGAAGACTTTCTGTCGACATACCTATAATTATTTAATTTTGGCTTCGGAAAAATCCCATATTTTACGAGGTTTTGATATCTATGGGTTGGGACAAAAACTTATGTGAGACGGTCTCAAGGGTCGTATTTTGTGAGACGGATCTCTTATTTGGATCATCCATGAAAAAATATTACTTTTTATTGTGAATATCGGTATGATTGACCTGTCTCACAGATAAAGATTCGTGAGATCGTCTCACAAAAGACCTACTCAGGTTTGTGAAACATTGGCAGTCGTGGATTTCCACGAAAATGGGTAGATTTATTAAAAAAATCCAACATGTCCAAACGTAAAAAACGTTAGGAAAAGAAGATTGTAGTTATATCTAAATAAATTAATTAGTCCATAAATTTAGGGATGGTTGGAGTCTTTGAGACTTCTAAAAAAAAGTGGTTATTCACTTTTCAATTTAAAAAACTCATTTTTTTGTGGGGATTTTGCTTCTACTTAATTTAATCTCAAATCTAGAAGCTGGTTCTATGAATTTTTCTTGACGTTATCATCCAAATATTTTTGTCTAATATAAAATTACATTTCACACCACAAGATCAAATGATTCAAACCCTATTCGCGATAAGTTTTTTTTGTTGTTGTGTTTTTTAGTAGGTTTTTTGCGAGACGATCAAACAAATTTATCTTTGTAATATGGGTTGATTCGATTCATACATTGAACGAAAAATAATATTTTTGAAATAAAAAAATAATTTATTTTCATGGATTGAGTCAGGTTAGAGATCCGTCTCACAAAATTAACATGTGAGACGGTCTCATAAGAATTTTTGTGTATTTAATAATAAAAAGTAGTATTAAAATAACATATTTATCAAACATTATACTTTAAAAAATTTAAGTTTTCCACTTTTATTTTCAAATAATGCCAACTTCTTATTTTTCTCGCTTCTTCATATTTTAGAATATAACAAAATTGTATAAACATCAAAACATAGTATATGATGTGTGTAAGAGAATTATATTTTGAATTCACAACAGATCGGAATTGGTTGAAATTTCTCCCCATATTTGTTATTTTAATATAACATAAGAGTGTAAATAACACGAAATTAGTGGGATTATTAATGCCTCATATTCAACCCTATGAAATAATACCCTTGAATCCACAAGCACCCGCGGAGGACCAAGAAACCACTCGACCCCGTACATCCGTAACCGTAACATTTTTATTAATTCATTTTCATAATTCCATTTGGCCAAAGTCTTTAATATGACAAATGAATGGCTTATAATTTATCTTATATTATGGTTTTGAGTTTGAAACTATGTTTCAGATTCAAAATCTATTTGTAACAAATTACTCGAAAAAAGAAAAAATGTCTTTAATACACAATTGTTGTGATGTCCCAATAATGTACTATTTTTCAACATAAAGAATTCAAACTAATAAATTTATTATTCTTTTTCCCTAAAAAATGTCAAACAATTTGACTTAAAGTAATTAAATTTTAACACGAAAATAATTAGATTAATGGGTTTGAGAATTTATACTATTTTATATTTTATTGATGAATAATAATAATAATGAAAACTAGGGTTAATCTATTTGTTAAATTGATAAAATTTAGTTTGTCAAATCAACTAGTATTTTTAACATAAACATTAACACAGTCAAATTAAAATAAAATTATATTTTATTCATTTCTTTACAACATTTGTGTAACTATAGTATTAGTAAATTATTCACAAAAAGAAATTTATTCCCGACAATTTAAAAAGAGTAGGGGTCTCTTGTGAGAAGATTTATCCGGCGAGACGGTTCAATTCAGCTCATATTTATAATAATAAGTAATACTTTTGACATAAAAAATAATATTTTTCATGAGTAATTTAAATAAGATATTCGTCTCACAAAATTGACCAATGAAACATCAAATGTTGTGATTAAACTCTCATCCTTTCATTGTCGAGTAGTTTTCTTTGTCGTTTTCAAGGATTAATTTTTGGAAAACTCTAATTTTATTGTTATATATTTATTTATTTTCAATTTTAGCATCTATTCGATCTTCAATTTTGATTTGTTATCCTTATTTTTATTTTTTAATTTAAGGGACCAAAATATAACGAAAAGACATACATACATATTTAAAATTGTATTTTTGTACTTATTTATAATTGATTATTTTTTGTTAACATCGTTATTATTATTGTTATTATTATTTTTTGAAAGAAAGTTTTTGTTATTATCAGCATAAAGAGTAGATCTCACGTGAGACATCTATATTTGTAAGATGTGATGATCCAATCAATACCCGTTATTATTATTATTAAGAGCACGTCTCATGTGAGACGATATCAAACACATATATTCGTGAGATGTATCGATCTAATCAATATTCAAAGTGAAAATTAATATTTTTGGCATGAAAAAATAATATTTTTTTTATCAATAGAATTGAGTAGGATATCCATTTTACAAATGAGTAAGTCTCTTGTGAGACGGTATCATGAATTTTTATCTGTGAGACGGGTCAACCCTAGCGATATTCGCAATAAAAAGTAATACTATTAGCATAAAAAGTAATACTTTTTCATGGATGACCTAAATAAGAGATTCGACCCACGAAATTGATCCATGAGACCGTCTCACAAGAGTTTTTATGTTTACAAATTTATCAGCGATACGATCACATATGAGTTTTTGTCTATTATAAAAAAGTTAATCTTTTGACTTTTAACATCACATGTTGTATTATTATTATGATAAGATTATTGAAACAAATAATATAAATATCTAATGAGACGGTTTCACTGATATATAACATGTAAGATGATCTTATATGATTTTTTTGTGATAATTATAATTTACAAGTGGAATATAATAATTTCATCTCAATCAATAAAATTGTAGAATAGGGTTGTCTGATCTTGAGTACGAATTTATATTAGATTAATGAAATAGTTATTTTTATAATATGTTACGTTAAATATTTATATGTAGATCCACTAAATATTCCATACCCTAAAAAGATATCTGATTATGTTTTTATTTTATATGGATGAATACAAATTTTATTGTATTAGCCTCTTTTTTTATTTTCGTTTTTTGAAATATAGTGCTTTCTAATATTAGGATGAAGGGTAAAATTTATATTATATTAGTATATTAAAATGTTTTTAACATTGATATCGTATATTAAATTTTGTTTTTTTTCCCCGATATTCTAATATAATTAGCCAACTTTTGGATAGATTAAATAAAAGAACCCAATTAAATTTTTTTTAAAAAAGGATATTGTATGCGATTTGTTAAAAATTTAATTTCCTTTACTTCAATGTAGCTAAAATTTCCAATCCTATAATGAGACACTGATTCTTCTAGAAATTAGAACAATTTCGCCGATGAGATTAACCGAATTGGTGTAATAAATAAGCGTTTAATCAATGGTCAGAAGTTCATTTTCTTTATCAACAATTTTTTTGAATGAATTTATCATACAAGATTTGTCTAATATAATTTACTTAGTCAGCGTGGACGAAGTTTTGATTGTTGAGATGGAAGGGCCTCGGATTATCAAGTCAAACGGCTTGTGCAGTCTTAGGCTTTTTATTGTTTGAATCTATTATATAT
>NC_133314.1:1311336-1367505 GCF_012295235.1 Primulina huaijiensis
CTCTTATATTGTTTAATTAATTTAAACTTATCATTATCATTGTATTTGAATTGTTATGTTAGTTTCAATTTAGTATTTAATATGATAAATCATTACTTCAATTTTTATCATTTGTTTGTATATACATTTTTCCGAACGAAATGATATTTGATATATTAGATCATGTTATGCAAAAAATAAAAATCATTTGTATTATTAATTTAATTTTTTGTTATATCTATTCTATTTTATTAAAGTTGAGGACATGATAGTAACCACCTAGGAAGGACACCAGCTTTTTCTTCCAACTTTACCCTTATATGATACTAATATTACACTTTTGTTTTTTAAATTTCAACACACACTTTTATTTTTATTTTTTTTATTTCAACAATTCAAATATCAATTTAGTCCCTCCATAATTTGTCAAATTTCACTTTAGTTCATCGATAATAATAAAAAAGACTGTACACACACGTATCGTGTGTGCAGAGTAACTAGTAATAATAAAGTTGCAAACGAATCCACTAAATCCGAAGTTCGGGTTTATAGTACTGTCAAGAGTGAAATGGAGATGGCCCATTTTAGAAGTGTACAGCCCAAATAAATTCAAGCCCAGCCCATAAAAGGATGGTAGGCTATGTTTCTTTAAAATTAGTTAATTAACATTATTTTAAATTTAAAATTGCGATATTTACTAAACAGGTGTCGTGGTGTAGTTGGTTATCACGTCAGTCTAACACACTGAAGGTCTCCGGTTCGAGTCCGGGCGACGCCACATTTTCTATTATTTTTCCATTTTAATTTAATATATTTAATATTCTACTTTGATACGACGCCGTTTACCTCCCCCGAATTGTAAGCGTGACGCGTCCATGATTTCTCCTCTCCAATCGAATGCGACTGACGCTGTGGCGCATCATTCCCTCAATTCTTATTGGTCCGTCGCCTCCACGTCATCACCGCCAATGTTCAATATATAAGTGAACCCGGGTCGGTGAAGAAGCGCGAATCCCACAATTCCTCTGTCCGATAGAATTTGTGTAAAGTAGAGACGAAGACGATTTCTTGATATTATTATTATTATTATTGCATTATGAATTTTGATTCTATTTCAATGGATTTGAGGTTGCGATCGCTTTATATTGCTGCATCGTTTTGTTTGGTTTTGATTGCAATTCGAGTTTCGTCATCCGCCGCCTCGGTTACCACACAAGATTTCGATGTTGTGTACCCCAAGGCTATTAAGGTAGGCAATTTCCGAGTTTTCGTTAATATAATCTAAATTTTCCCGTGGGCTTGTTATTTATTGATTTTGTTGTTTGGTATAGGATTTGAAGGAAGCTATTGTGAAGGGATTAGGGTTCCAATCTGACGAAATTACGATATCCGGTTTCGATTTGAGGGACGCTTTGGTGGGGAAGTCAGTAGCATATGAATTCGATGTCCAGATAGATAATCAGGTATTGCCCTTTAAACTGTTGGAGGATGTGAAGCGTTGGGAATACGTGGATCTGCCCATTTTTCAAATGGAAGATCCGAGTAAGCCCCGGTACGAGAATCGGTTAGTAGAAGGGCGGAGATTGGATGATCAGATGCCAGTTCTTGCCCCTTTTCAATTGGCGGGTCCAATGGAGCTATGGATTCAGGATGCCAAGGACATGAGAATTTCTTTGCCTGTAAGTTCTTGTTTTTGGTGATTAATAAAAGTTTTGAAGTATGAATATGGTTAAAGATAGATAATACGTTAGCTGTATGGTTCGGTTCACTATAGAGCGAAGAAAAATTTATCATTACAATGTGTGATTATGTGAAATTTGATCAGTCGGCTTTGAGCAAACGCGTGTTGCGTTTTATCGTTTGTAAATGCACATAGTCAGTGCAAGGACTATGCTGGATGAGCCTATTACTGAAGCATTTGTTGCTAGAGGAATTGATTTTTCAACTTGATGACGTTATGGACACTCGAATTTCATTTGTTTTTCCTTTTCTAGATTTAAATGGTTTTCAAATATGGAGATTGAGCCATTAAGTTGTTTATTGAATGGTATTTAATACCTGTTGCAATTATGGATATCTATGATTCTCTGGCAATTCAGTGTTTCATTTCCCCTTATGCTAACTTGACTGTGATCTTTTTGGTTAAAATTTTATGCAGCATGATGTGGATGCTGGTGTGCTAAAGAAAGTCATCCTGGCAGATGGTGCGGTGGTCACTGTAACGGGTGCTAGATCAGTGAGCCTACGGAATCCCATCGAGCTTCCACTTCCTTTGAATCGAACAAATGATGGTTTTGCTTGGGGCCTTTTAACTCTGGCAAAGCATCTTCGACATGCTGCTTCTTCCCCCAATGGTCCTCTCGTTTCCCTTCGAATCGTCGGCCCAACATCACTAACGTCCCCTTCTTCATCGTCATCGACCTCCTCTCCCACCAACAAACTCAAGCTTAAGCGCCTTGCACCTGGTCTAGTTGAGTTGTCCTCAGCATCGAAGAGAAACTTCATGGAAGCAAATAATATGGGTGAGTTTGGATGTAAGAAACTCAACTTTCAAAAGTAGTTATCATTATAATAGTTGATAAACACTTTTAAAAAAGGGAAAAGTAAAGCTAACAAAATTCACTCGGTATCAGGCATTGATCTCAAAGGAGAAGCAACCGCTCTTCTTGCACCTGACCAGTTTAGCACATTGTGGCCTGTCACATCTATTAATGGCTCGAACTCGAACTTGCTTGGTTTTGAAGCTCTGCTCTCTTCTGTTTTGGGCCCCAAAGCCAACAAGGAGGGTTCCTTTAAGCTTTTGAAGGCGGATGTATCTGCCCAAACTTTTGTGAAGATAAGTTTTGGAGTCGAGAAGAAGATAAAAGATGGGAATGAATTCTCATTCGAGGGATTCCCAGAATGGAGAACTAAGCCTAAGTCTGTAATGATGCATTTTGAGGTGTTGGCTAAGGTTGATGGGAATAAGGTTGTTCCAGAGAAGGTCGTACCAGTGAATCCCGTGATAGGAGAGGATTCTGTGGCACCCAACATCCTTAACGGTAACATCACCATGTCGAAAATTCCTGTAGTTTATACACCTCAGAATCCGTTCTCACTTTGAATTCTCGCGGCGGACCCGATTTGGTCTAGGAATATAGCGAAATGTAATGTTTTCTACCCCTTTTTATGTGGGCGTGTAGGATCAATCAAAGCCATACTCCATTGTATGAATTTGGTGTAAATGATAATTTTTTGTCAATCAGATCTGTTGATCCGGTTTTCTTTTGTTTTGTTTAGTTTTCTATTCGCACAATAAATAAATGTAAATCTAGAAGCAAAAAATTTGAACACAAGAAATTTTAAACTCGGTCGGTCCTATCGACCCACATCCATGAAACCACGCTCGGCTACCAAGCAAATCCATTAAATATAAATGATTGCAATCATAAAAGACTTTTTTTTTAAAAAAATTATTCTATCTTTTTTGACATTCACTTCACTTGACGAACACAACTCTTTTTCAACTCTGCTTTGATCAAACACATTCCCTAGACTTCACATGACCACCATCGACAATCTTTAAATTAATTAACATTCTTTTATATAGAAAGCTCAATCGCATCCAACATAGACATTATCTTTTTAAATCTTGCACTATATCTTTCAAGATAATGTCATCGAATATCTTCATCATATATTCAACATATCAAAACATATATTCAAACTATTATCTTCTTTAATTATCTCACTCTCAAAAAATTCTTCAAATATTCAATATTTTAAATTTTCTTAACAAATCTAAAAAATAAAGCTAACAAAAAAATAATATAACAGGATCGGTTTAGAGTTCCAATAAGGAAAGAATATGGAACGGAAGCGGTTTTTTAATTTAAATATATAATTCTTTTTGTTAATACTCATATTTATCTAATAATTCTTATGTGCTGTATTCTAACTCAAAATCGTTTATATATTTCTTCTCTTAATTCAATTCAAATGGAAGAGCTAATATGTCTAATAAATTTTTTTTAAAAAAATAAAAAATATTAATCTAGACATTCGGCTAGGCGACCGATTAAGGTAGCGTCTTATACCTAATACACTTCCTCGTGTGTCGAAGAACTTAATTATAATACATTTTTTTTGTAATAATAATTGTTTTATTTTCATATTAAGCATATGATATATATAACATGACTAAAAATAAAAAATCGACATTTACAAAACTAAAAATATGATTTTCTCTGTGTCTAAGTAGTTGAGTGAATGACTGAATCATTATTGTGGATCGAGAGCTTGGCATGAATAAACAAATCATTGACTTATGAAACCTATGTCACTACGATTTTTTTCAAGTGTCAATATTTGAGAGTCATAAAATCATGAACGCTTCATGGGATTTATTTATATAGTCTGATCTTCAACAGTCAAAAGTCTTCGACATCAACGTTGTACGACTTGTCCTATTCTCATTAATTCTTTTGCACGATCTGTCCTTGTACCATTAATGATCTTGATCTGTGTACTTATCTGAATCTCCAGGTATTGAGTCTCCTAAGGATTGTTCGGATCGAATGATCTCTTTCTGATCCAGCTTCACATTTCAGAGCTGTGATGTGTTTACTTCTCTTAAAATTTTAAAAAAAAAATTTATTGCAAAAAACAAAGGTTGGTGAATGTACTTCTCAAATTTATGATGGTTAATAAATAGGTAAAAACTTGTGTGAGACGGTTTCACGGGTCGTATTTTGTGAGACGGATCTCTTATTTGGGTCATCCATGAAAAAGTATTACTTTTTATGCTAAGAGTATTACTTTTTATTGTGAATATCGATAGGGTTGACCCGTTTCACAGATAAAGATTCGTGAGACCGTCTCACAAGAGACTTACTATAATAAATAATGGTGGCTCGGATTCCAAAAAACCCAATGGTGCATGGTCTAATTGTATAGGAATCTTTATTTCGTCATACAAATCAATTTTACTCATATTTACAATAAAAAGTAATACGTTTGACCTAAATAGAAAATTCTTCTCAATAAATCGACTCATAAGACTGTTTCACATAAAATTTAGGCAAAAATTTGTGTGAGACGGTCTCACGGGTCGTATTTTGTGAGACAGATATCTTATTTGGGTCATCTATTAAAAAATATTACTTTTTATGCTAAGAATATTATTTTTTATTGTGAATATCGGTAGGATTGACCCGTCTTACAGATAAAAATTCGTGAAACCGTCTCACAAAAGACTTACTCTAAAATTTATTGATAAATGTACTTAGCGAAAGTTGTTACAATGCAGGGGCCAACATGTGATGTAGATGCTTGGCATCACGTGAAAATATTTTTGTGCAAATAATGGTACATAGCCTCGAGTGGAAAAAGTTTTGTAACTATTTCACAAGAGACTTATTCTATTGTATTATTATGTAGGAAATTTAAGAAGTATGAAACATAACATATTGTGATAAATTCTCCCTTAAATGTATTGATTCTAAATTTATGAGGAGTATTTAATGAAAAGTTGGATTAATTTAAAATTTTTGTAATTTTTAAATTAATAACTTTTTCATATTTTTTATTAGAAGTAATGGACTATCTAAATTTTTTAAAATATAAATAAGATATGACCGAGTTTTAAAATATAAATAAAAGAAAAAATTGAATATTTAAAAGAAAATGAGAATTTAAAGGTATTTATGTAAAATTAATTGACAAAAACTTGTGTGAGACGATCTCACGGATCGTATTTTGTGAGACAGATCTTTTATATGGGGCATCCATGATAAAGTATTACTTTTTATGCTAAGAGTATTACTTTTTATTGTGAATATCAGTATAGTTGATCCGTTTCATAGATAAAGATTCGTGAGACCATATCACAATAGACTTACTCAAATTAATTATATTTTAATTGCTAACACTATATTTTACAGCATTGATGTAACTAACATGCATAAAGTGACACCAGTGGGTTAACAAAAGTTTGCATGAAAAGACATATCTCATGCAACAGACTCATTATCGATCACATTTATACATATAATAGAAAAATAATATTTTTATATAAAAATAAAATCAATAATCACATAAAAACAAGTGAAAAATAATATTTTAGATATTGTCTGAGTTTCGTCTCACAAAATCGAGTAACTAGACAATGTTACGGTAATTTTCGTGCAAATACGATAAATACTTAGGAGGTGAATGTAAAGATTCATTAATCAATTCATAAAATCCAGCATATGAAGCGGCGGAATCCAAGTTTAAAGAAAAAAGAGGTAAAATGAATCTTAAATGGAACCGTGTGTGCGTTCGTTGGTGCTCACACGTTCCACATGCACATTTCCCTCTCTCTCTCTCTATATATATCTACTTCAATACGACACGGTTAATTTTTTTTGTTTCTTGAAATTTTTGTTCATCTGTAC
The DNA here is from genome assembly GCF_012295235.1 of Primulina huaijiensis. Lineage (NCBI taxonomy): Eukaryota > Viridiplantae > Streptophyta > Magnoliopsida > Lamiales > Gesneriaceae > Primulina > Primulina huaijiensis. The sequence goes on from NC_133314.1 coordinate 1,317,732, forward strand.
TGATCTCAAATTTGACCGGTTGTGGAAATGGTGGCGATGGATCAGTATATTTTGGGTGGTCTATTTGCTTTGTTGTTGGGGTTCGTTTGGCTTCACAGCTTGCGTAGAGAGGATAAGAGAACCATAGGTTCAAGGATTGGGCGTAAATGTGGGTGCAACGAGAGCTTATCCGCCGCAGGAGGTGGTTTGGCGGCGGAGGCAGGCGGAGAGGCTGACATTATAATTGTGGGCGCCGGTGTGGCCGGGGCGGCTCTGGCTTATACTCTTGCCAAGGTATGATCAGGAAATAACTGCTTTCAGTTTGCTGTATTTTCTTTTATTTTTTATGGCAAGAAAATCAGCTGGGCCATTGCATATTGATATTTCTTTCCATTTTTTTTTAAATTACGATGGACATGAAGTTTATTGCTTTATATCCTTCAATCACGAGATGTTCATGTCACTGCATCACCGGTTTCGCAATGTTTCGACGATTAGTAAATAAGCTTTGAATACTAACCAAGGCCTGAATGAGAAAGTTGATGATGAAGACTTCAGATTGCCGAGTCTTTGTCAAAAAGTGATTTCATTATGGTATATTTAATTTTAAGAGTTTTTGTGTATTAAGTTGGGGTTCGCAAGAACTTATTTTAAAAGCTTCTAATCGCTTCTAGCTAATGAAATGTTTGAAAATTGCACGTAGAAGTTGATAAGATAACTTAAAAAAAGCTCTTGCAAACACTACCTAAATCTTATATGTAAATTAAGTTGGTCAAATATGCGCTAATTTTTAGGTCGATTTGATTTCAAGAGCACATGATACCCAGTTTGCAGCTTACATTTGATCGATCATATGCATGTGGCAAAGTATAAAACTATTTTTGGAACGGTTTTTGTATAGTTTTTCATTCAAATTTTCTTCCAAAGAAACAAAGATCAGAATATTGCCAGAGAATAATACAGTGTTTAAGGACCCGCATGATCTCATTTTGGTGTTATCAATGAAGCTAGCTAATCATGAATCGAAGCATAAACAGTTCACATAAACTAAGTCTTAATTATTCTGCGATCATTTGTAAAATCTACTCATTTTTTATGTTCTGATATTTAATTACAGGAGGGCCGTCAAGTTCATGTCATTGAAAGAGACTTGAGAGAGCCAGATCGTATCGTTGGGGAACTTCTACAGCCTGGAGGGTACCTAAAATTAATGGAGTTAGGTTTAGAAGGTGACACCGACAGCTTCGAAAATAAATTTCTGTCACATCTGCAGTTTTATTGCCTCAACTTTTGCATTTATGTATGGTACTCTTTGGTTTGGACGTCTATATTTATATTTTGTAATGTAAATTTTAAATTTTAACTCAGATTGTGTTGGTGACATTGACGCTCAACGAGTTTTTGGATATGCCCTGTACAAGGATGGTAGAAATGCCATGCTATCTTATCCTTTGGAAAAGTTTCACTCAGATGTCTCAGGGAGAAGCTTTCACAATGGCCGTTTCATACAGCGGATGCGAGAAAAGGCCAGCACTCTCTCAAAGTATGATCACGTAAAGAAAGAACTTTCTGTTATTAGACTGTCACCAGGAGCGGACCAAAAAAGTTTGACGACAGGAGTGAAACATAAGATCTTAAAAATGTTGAACATAAAATTTAAGATTTTTTAATAGGATGGGTTCCTTCCACCTCCTTCTACCCTGGTGAATTTTCTTCTAAATAGGCCCATATCATTTCGTGTTTAACCATTTGCTTTCGACAGTGTTAGACTCGAACAAGGAACTGTGACGTCCTTGCTTGAAGAAGAGGGAACAGTTAAAGGAGTACAATACAGAAACAAGAATGGTCAAGAAATGACTGCTTATGCTCCTCTAACCATTGTTTGTGATGGCTGTTTTTCGAACTTGAGACGCTCTCTCTGCACTCCCAAGGTGAGAATAAGATGTCCCTCAAGGAAAATTTGTTGTGCCCTCTTGCGCCATTATCTTAAATTTTCTTAAATCTTACTTCGTGATTGTTCTTGAAGAAAAGGGTCCTTTAAATGATATGATCACAGGTTGAAAATCCCTCTTGTTTCGTTGGTTTGGTCCTGGAAAATTGTGAACTCCCATTTGCTAATCATGGGCACGTTGTTCTTGGAGATCCGTCACCAGTCTTATTTTATCCCATCAGCAGTACTGAGATCCGTTGTCTGGTTGATATCCCAGGACAGAAGGTGCCTTCCATTGCCAATGGTGAAATGGCTAGTTACTTGAAGACGGTGGTGGCTCCACAGGTAATCTTCATGCCCGAGCTTAAGCAAAATTCGAACTCTCATCTCAAGTTTTAAAACAAATCACATTAATCAGGTTTAAGTTCAAGAAAATTGTTGCTGCGTCTCACCTCCTTTTGTTAAATGAGACATTCTGTGCCGCTTTTTCAATGTTGAGGTGAAAGAAAATTCCCTTGAAAAGCACAGAGAAAGCAGCTAGGCAAGCAATATTTCGGTTTACAGAACTTATCCAGCAAATGGAAATAGTAATTTAGTATGGTAAATCGAAGTTTATTTTTAAAAACTATCAATTAATCCCATTTAACTTTAATTTGGTTTCTCCAAGAAGTAAGAATCCCATAAACTGAACAACAAAACTTCAGAGAAAATTTCCTTTTATAGGTATTTTGATGTGGCTAGTTCTGCTAATTCAATTGTATAGGCTAGTCGATTAGGTCGGTTTTGTGAAACTTGGATTTGTTAAGTTCAGTTTCTTTGAAAATTTTAATCGGTTCGAAACTTATAGATAATTTTATTTTGTTCGTTTGTTAAAGTTTGGTTCCATGGACCTATCTTGGTATAAGTGATGTTACATGTACATCCATATTTGTACATCAATTTGTACAACACAAAAAGTTCAATTCAACAATTCAATTTATCAAAATCCCACTGTATATTGAATACAAAATCTCGCGATATAGCAGTAAAATCTCCCGATATAATGGTTATAAATATCGCTGTAACGATATATTAATTGTACCTTTATCATTATTCATCTTGGTACTACCTCAAGTATGAAATGAAAAAAGAAGTGCAGTTTTCTCTCAGTGACACAAACTTTTCATTATCTTTCACATGGCATGAACTTCTCATATGAACCGACTAATGCATTTTACCTCAGATTCCTCCGCAACTGAACGATTCATTTAACGCCGCGATTGATAAAGGAAACATAAGAACCATGCCAAACAGAAGCATGCCTGCGAATCCTCATCCCACCCCTGGTGCACTTTTGATGGGAGACGCCTTTAATATGCGGCATCCTCTAACTGGGGGAGGAATGACTGTCGCTCTATCAGACATTGTCATTCTTCGTAATCTTCTTAAACCTATATATGATTTACACGATGCAACTACACTAAGCAAGTATCTTGAATCCTTCTACACCCTTAGAAAGGTGTGTTCAAGATCACCAAGCTTCATTAATTCCCTACTTGACAAACTCTTACCGGTTTTGACTCGTGATTCTGGATGTTTATGTGGTTTGTAGCCGGTGGCATCTACAATTAACACATTAGCTGGAGCTCTTTATAAAGTCTTTTGTGCATCTCCCGACCAAGCAAGGCAGGAAATGCGACAAGCATGTTTCGACTATTTGAGTCTTGGAGGCAATTTCTCCAATGGCCCTGTGTCTTTGCTTTCTGGTCTGAATCCACGCCCTTTAAGCCTCGTTCTCCATTTCTTCGCGGTTGCAGTCTATGGCGTTGGCCGATTGTTGCTGCCCTTTCCTTCTCCGAAAAGGATTTGGTTGGGAGTTAAATTGCTCTCGGTGAGTTTCCATAGGTTCATTTCCGAACTTGAGACCTTGTCCTGAATTTGGGGGACCTGGTTACTAGATGGACTATAAGTCATCGACTATTTGTTTGTTATTTATTGTTCATAAAAAGTTATATTTTCTCAATGAATAAGGCTAACAATTATCTGTTTTCATGAATTTCAATTCACAGGGTGCATCGGGAATTATTTTGCCGATTATAAAGGCAGAGGGTGTAAGACAAATGTTCTTCCCTGCTACTGTTCCAGCGTACTATAGAGCTCCCCCATTTAATTAAATCACAAATAAAATCTATCCCATTATTCTATAATAACTGAGTTTGAGCTCGATCAAATTGTTTGGTTAGAACTTCATTCTTGAGTTCATAAGCTCATATAATATAAGTATGTTTTCATTGTATTAGAGCACGTTCACTATCAAATAGAATAATTCGGCTCAAAAAATATTTGAATTGTTTGAGCTCGGTTTGGTTTATTAGTTTTAAGCGTACAACATGAGAACCCGTAGTTGCTATATTTCGATTTGCACAGTTAAACTCCCGCTACTGTTATCTTCATTGAATGTTTCTACCGTGATGTGATGATGTTGTATAGATGATATTGAAATATTAATTTTTTATTTTAAAAAAACACTAATTGCAAAAAAAAATTACAATTGCACATAATTAAAAAAATACAATTAAAAATAATTAAAATTTAAAACATTATTTAAAAAATATAAGTACTCATAATTAAAAAGGATTATTGCTGCCGATTCCTTCTCCCAAAAGGATTTGGTTGGGAGCTAAATTTCTCTTGGTGAGTTCCTGGAGTGAATTACAAGTACGAGTCCAGTTTTGTTTGTTCTTTATTATTCATAAAAAGTTCTAATTTTTCAATACACAACACTAAGAACATCTATTTTCCTACATAAATCTTTTATTTTTCTTGATTCACCCGAATCAATATTAAGTCAGAACAGGGGTTCGAATAAATCGTCTTGAGTCAAATGTTTGGTTCCAATTTTATTACCAAGCTTTCTTGTCAAGCAAATTCCCAAATCTGGAGTCGATTTTGTCAGCTCATGTTATATTTTTGCATATTTATAAAATATAATAGTTGAAATATTACTAACAAAACAAAATATTGTTAGTATTCACTTTCCTTAAAATATGGGAAAAGATAAAGCACTAACATACATCAGAATCTGAACCCATACAAACAAGAAACTTGAAAGATTTCTTGTACGTAAATCTTTTGTATTTCAATACAAAGATCAATGCTGGCAAACACGACATGTCCATAAAGGGTTATTGCTTTGCGTAATTTAAGTCTCAAAAACGAAAGAAGCGTGATTTATCAGTTCCACATTTTGCATCTTTTGAGCAAATCAATCCATAAATGTGAATTGTCGTCTATTTCTTGTGTATGCAAGATTCTGGTAATTTCTTTGAAATCGAACCCGTATATGTTTAGTCCATTTTGCGTTATTTTTGTGTCAAATATCAAACGGGGGTGACTAAAGGATTGCTTATATATAAAATATTTTGCATACATGTTAACCTTGTTTAATATTTTTGTGTTAATGATTTAATTCCTTGTATAAACATTTCAATAATATTAAATCAACTTCCAGTTACAATCATGTAAGCAATGTCGATTTAAGTTCCAAGTTTTTTCTCTAGAAATCTAGAGCTAACCATATAAGTCCTAATTCGGAGCCGCGATATCGTGTAGATGATAGTCTCTTTTCTGTTATTGTTATTATTATTAATTCTCTTCTTCAGAGTAAGCTCAGCTTTGGACATGTACACTATGGCTCCAAATTGCTTAATAATTATCAAAACATCAAACATTTGGAAATAAATACAACTTTTAAAATTATTAAAACACAGGTACTTAAATGTATCAACTCTGATTCTGCAGAATCAGGTTCAAATGGCTCGAACCAACGTACCTGGTCTAAGCAGAGACAGGTGGTATGGTTTACTTGTACAACTGCTTGAATCTTTTACAGGCTTCCAAAACATTTTCCCTGTGTCCGAAGGCACTCACTCTGATAAAACCTTCGCCACAAGGTCCAAAACCACTGCCAGGAGTGACAACAACATCGGTCTTCTCAAGAATCTCACTGAAAACTTCCCATGAACTTTGGCCAGGAAAGTGTACCCAAACATACGGTGCATTTTTACCTCCGTAAACCTTAAATCCAAGAGAATCAAACGTGTCGACTATGATACCGGTGTTTTCCTTGTAGAAGCCGACCACCTCATGCATGGCCTGTCGATAGAGAAGTCACGTTGATCTTTCATTGATTGGATGCACTTTTTCGTGTTGAATGCAATTTTGACCTTAAAACTATAGTGATGCTGCATAGTTTATCATGCATCACCTATCAATTTGTGTCCTATAAATATGCACCAAATATCACTTTTGGTCACTCAATTTTCTCTTTCGAGGTGGTTCAATTAATGCCATTTTAATACCAAATATTTATCAATTTTGATCGAATTATACATAAATCAGGTGGTCAATGATGCGGATGTTATTTCATATGATATAAGATCTAACCGTAGGTAGAAGATTTTAAAATGCAATTTGTGCATGATTTGTTTCAAAAACTATGTGCGTAGTTTAGTATGTATAGTTCGACCAAAACCATACCACCAACTCAGTTTCAATTCAGTTGGAAGGTGAATAAAGTATCAGAAAGGAATGAGTCACGTTCCCAAATTGAGTGATTTCAGCTTTAAGGAACAAAAGTAGCAGTTGAGGCATAAATTTAGCACTATAGTCAACAAGCGCAAACAAAAGGGACTAAAAATTTCATTCCTCTATAGTTACAGGAGCAAACTTTTCGGGGGTGTCTAATGTATGCATCTTGAAATGAGAAAAGGGACTAACCTTAATGCCTTCAGGCGAAACGCAAGCCACACCACCGCCTTGGGCAATGTTAGATGCCCCATTAAAACAAGTACAGACGATGCGGTTGAAGTCTTTCGCCACAGGAAATCCATCAGAATACAGGAGCTCTTTTGGAACTGCAGTCCAACCAAGACGAACGCCGGTGAAACCAGCGTACTTGGAAAAGGAAGAAACTTCGAGCGCAACCTGCAAGACGGTTAACAAAATCCAAAAGCCAACGTCAAGGCAGGAAACTAACAAAAATCAAAAGACGAGAACTAATATGGAAGCATTACATGCAAGAATCAGTTTCCAAACCAACCTCTTTAGCTCCAGGAATTTCAAAAATGGATCTTGGACTATCATCAGATACATACATAGCATAAGCAGAGTCATAGACTATGATGGATCCATTTTCTTTAGCAAACTGCACAAGTCTTGTCAGCTGGTCTCTCGAGGCAGCATAACCAGTCGGATTATTGGGTGAACAGAAAAATATGACATCGGTCCGACCAACAGTGGATAAATCAGGGAAAAACCCATTTTCTGGGGTGCATTTCATGTATTCAATTTTTTCAAACTGCTCAATGTCCTTCTGAAATTGCCCAGTCTGACCCAAAATCACGCTTGAATCCACATATGCCTACATTAAAAAGAACTTTTTTTCATCTATAACCCATATTATTGTAATAATATATGAGCATTCGTTGTCGTATTTACCGGGTATGATGGATCTTGAACGGATATCGTCACCTTAGATCCAAAAAGAACCTAACTCGAAGAAAAAATAAAATAGTTCCACAAATTAAATTCTTTCTTTTTAATAAAAAGCAGTCATCACAGATATTATTCAATCACAAAATAATATTTTCCAAAGCCAAAATCATGTAGATAGTTAGAACATCGGGGCAAGAACATATAAACAAAATATACCTGAAGGCGAGAAATGTCACTTTTTGCACCGTCAGACACAAAAATATCACCTTCCTCTAATCCAAGGTCTGCATAATAGGTTGCAGCAATGGCAGCTCTCAATTGCTGAAAAAGAAACAAAGAGAAACTTTGTTTCAGACATTAGCTGCCACATAGACAAAAACATAGAAGCCTGGTAAATCCTTTGCACTAGACAACTAGCTGATGCACAAATTAACCGAAAAAGAAGACAATGAATAGAAGAAACTGTGACAGAAAGAAAGCGGTTTAATAAATATCAATATGTAAGTAATTGGCATCAAAACAATATAAAGCTAGGCACAGCTATAGGACCAAATAAAAAAGGAAAAAGGGCAATCACCGACTTTTTCTCCTTGTTCAGCTCCGTAACCACTGTAACCTTCTACAGTTGACAACCCATATGATCTCTGACACAAATTGAAATATAAGGGTTCCATCAACTCAAAGAAAAAACACATAAATTAGCATATAAAAGATAGTAACCAAAGAAATAGAAAGACAATATCTAGCCAGGAGGGGCTTTTTTATAAACAACATGATTGTGGAAAAAATTTCAACATTATTAAATTTGAAGATACAGAAAATAGCCACCATAAAACAACATTAACTTATTTGGATAAACCTACAAATTCCGACAGCTTGCCTTGGAATTTTATGAAAACTTGACAATTCATGATATTCAAAGAGCTCCCTAAATATTACTGCAATCAATACCTTTGACATGGCAGAAGTTATAACTTCGGGAATGGGCTCGGTGGTGTCCCCAATTCCAAGGCTGATTACTTGGGCTTCAGGATGTTTCAACATGTGTGCAGCTTTCCTTCTGGCAATCTAATACAGGGATAAAAAATGGTAAAAAATCGAAGTTCTCACTCAAAAGCAAAAGTAGAGGGGTGAACATGTATAACTTTTTGAGTTAAAAAAAGACGAACTTCACTTTACTCAATCTACTCAACCAAATAACTACGTGGTTACACACATAGTTATCGAGCTTTGACATCATCCAAGAACAAATCAATGTTTAACCAGCAGACGTAATGCTTCAAAAATAGCTAGGAGGTAATTAAGTTAAGAAGTCTAAAACCGCACCTCCGGGAAGAGGTAGCCAGCTTGAAGTTTAGCCATGTTTTCGTTGCGAGATACTTTCGTCTTGTAAGCTTCATCAAAAGCAGCATTGGGAATCAGCATACTGAATAGAGTCATACACTACGAGCAGTTCATATGTAATAAAACAAAGAAATCACATATATGCCTTGACAAGACAAGTAAAGCATTGGTAGAAAAGTTACCGAAAAAAATTGAACCCAACAACAAAAAAAATTGTCAAATAACTCTAATACATCCGAAAGAAAAAATATATATTTTCAATAACTGGACATATAAATCACCTGTTCTCTCAGTTGCGGCCACACATTTCACGGCCACTTTAAATTTTCCAGGAATCGAAATACTCGTGGACCTGCAACTAAATCACCACAAAATAAAATCGGAAATCGTCTCACTCGTAATAAACAAACTCAACTCTAAAAAAAATAGAAACTTGGTACTTGATGTTCTCGAAGCTGTAGTGAGCGATGAAACTGGAGGCCGGAGAGGCCATGGATGTGGAAAGATTCTGTTGAATTGCAGACATTTTCAGACAGCAGGCGAGAGAACGTGCGCACTGGACAAAGTGAAGCCGCCATTTCTATTTTTCTCTCTATATTTGAAATGATCCAATCCGAACCCTACTCCCATTCCAGGGAAAGGACTGGCCGGTGGCGCACGTGGTTAGGTTTAAGTAATTTACATAATATAAAATAATTAAGTAATTAGCTTACTTTAATTACGTGTTTCAAAATAATTTACTTTATATTAATAAATTAATGAACTAATTAAATACTATACATAAAAAAAATAATCATAAAATGGGTAACAACCTTAAAATTGAAAAGCCAAAAAATAATATATTTTTATAAATTATTTCAATTAATTATTTATTTTTTTTGAAGTGCAAAGTATATTTGGTTATTCAATGAATTAGATTTTTTTTAAAAAAAACAAGAAACTAAATTAACTAGGAAAAACTTATTGTTTTGTTCGTGAGATAAGATGATATATGAATGATAAATGAATAAATATTGATTGATAATATATTGATTTGTTTGAAAATTTTGAGTCAAATAATAGATGAAAAAATATTTTTAATCAATTAATGTATCATTTTTCGCATCCATCATTCCCTTGAGTATATTGAATTGTTTACGGATCATTTCAGTTAATATTGATTTCAAATTTCTATACGACGTGCAACTTTTTTGCTTTATTATTGTTGTTGTTTATTCGTTGATTAATTGTATATTTTACAATAATAATAGTTAAAAATAGCAAAGTTAATGTTCATATGTAATTGTGTGTGATTATTAAAAAAAACATGTTGATCCATCCTTATTTTCATAATATCATATATAATGCTATTACGTGTATTTGATTTTGAGCATGATCAACTTGAAAACTTATATAATACATTTTTCAACATAACTTAGATAATTAATGTTTCGAGGTTCGTTTAATCGGTTATATTATATTTCGTTTACATAACATTGTTTTTAGCTCCAATATTTAATCATATTTGGGTTTACGTTGGATTTTAATAATGTTATGTTATATTGGATTGATGGATGTATTTCAAATCCATTTATTCAAAATTTTTAACTTGTTCGACAAAATCGAAATGAATATCAAATCAAGTTCATATTAAGTTATACAATTTATTCAAAATTCTTAACTTGTCGATAGCATTATTACGTCGTGTGAGATTTAGGTAAAACAAGTTCTAGATTCATAAAACTTGCTACAATCTTGGCCGTTTTTTCCGACAATTATCGATAAATTTGATGCAATCGAGAAAGATTTGGAGAGCCAAACTGTGATGGAAAACTAACATTTATTTGATTATAATCATTTACCAATGTTCTAGAAAGTAGTAANAACAGCATTACTACGTCGTATGAGATTTAGGTAAAACAAGTTTTAGATTCATAGAACTTGCTACAATCTTGGCCTTTTTTTATGATAATGATCGATAAATTTGAAGCAGTCGAGAAAAATTTGGAGAGATGCACGCGAAACTGTGATGGAAAACTAACATTTATTTGATTATAATCATTTACCAATGTTCTAGAAAGTAGTAATTATTAATCTTATGCAATTGTTTTTCTATATATGTGTATATATATACACACAAGATTTTATTTTTATAAGTTATTGTCATTTTCAATGTTGCAAACACTTGTTGCTAAGTTGACTCTGTTTTTATAATTTCTACATTTACATAATCATCTTTCTATGCAAATTCCAATCAATTAATAAAGAGTATATATANAAACAAAACCTGGAAAAAAGGGTGTCTAAGAGCTTCTATCGCCGTAGGTCTCTTGGATGGATCCCAAGAACAAAGAGACTATATTTAGCAGGAAAAAACTTGTGAGATTGAGAAATATAATCTTAAAAACAAATATGATCATATCAAAAATGTTTGCCTTACTTTAATAAGATCAATTGCGTCCTTGCTAACGCCTGGTATCGATGCTGAAAAGTGGTCGATACCAGAAACCTAATATATATAAAAAAAAATTTAAAAAAATACGTATAGTTCATAAAAATAGTACTGTTAGGGAGCAAATCAAACACTCACCTGCGGAAATTTGTAATTCATGGCTTTGGCGAGTTCAAGGCCCTCCGGCCATTCATTCTTAATCGGACTCCCTATTACGCAACTTATTTTATGAAGTTGGTCTGCTTCACTGCATTAAAATATTCATTGTTTTGAAAAACCCAAATTAAAATAAAAGGAGAACATAATGCTGAGTAATGAATGATTCAGAGGTAAATCATGAATTCTCTCGATGCAAACCAGACAAGAAAATATGTTCCAACGAGCTAGCACACCATTATCTTCAAAGGAGGACGACGAATGCACGTACCTTGAGCCCGGAAACAAAGGGCGAAGAGTAAACAGTTCAGCCATTATAGTACCCATAGCCCACATGTCTACCAAGTAGAAAGAAAATATAATGTCACGAGGAGAAAACAAAGTTATCATCAACTAATTTGTGTCGTACGTATACGTACCGACTGGCGGACCGTAAGTTGGAGAACCAAGTAGAACTTCAGGGGCCCGATACCTGCAAGATATATAAAACCAGGTTGAGTGGCAAGCAAAATCTCAAGTTATTGACATCAGAGAACGGCAACTACTACTCACCAGCGTGTTGTGACATAATCTGTGAATAGAGGGTGAGAATCAATCTCACGGGCCATACCAAGATCGGCAATTTTTATGAGATCCTTTGATGCCAACAAGTTTTCTGTCAAAATAAATGAACAAGATGTTTTGACCAAACAATATTACAAAGGCAATTGAACACTAGATTTTACATACTAATTAACAGACTTCTTCCGATCGATAAACTAGCTAACAGATCAGCTTGATGAAGATTAACCTGGCTTGAGGTCACGATGGAAGTATCCACGTTGATGCATGTGTGCAAGACCTTCAAATACTTGGAAACACCATATTCTCACTTCAGATTCAGAAAATCGTTTTCGGCTGTTCTTCATCACTTGAAGTAGATTGCACTCCTGAAAGACAAAAGATTGTGAACAGGCAGGAAAGCAAATAAAGACAGGGAATTAATTAATTAATCAGAATGTGTGTACTACCTACCATGTATTCAAAAACAAAAAACAAGTCACCATATTCCAGGATAACTTCTTTGAGCTTTATTATATTTGAATGGTTCATTGCTCTCAGCGTCTGCCAAGAAGAAAACCAATAAGTCACGTCGAACAAAATGAAAAAATCCGATGATAAACAAACAAAGAAACAAATCACCAACCTTGACTTCTCTCAGGTTCATGCACTGTTCCCACGAACGATATTTTGTTTTCAGCTTCTTGATAGCAACCTGTGCATCATGTGATTGATTAAAATGTTCGGCTGTTCAGTTTAACTTTGAAATCCAAAATATAGCAACACCTACCACTTCACCAGATTGCTCACTCACAGCCTTCCAAACATTTCCATACGAACCACTGCCAACTTCCTCCAGAAAATTGTACCTGCAATGCTCGTGATCTTAATTGGATGAATGAGAAATATAATTAATATAATAAAAAGTGCTAGTTTACAAACTTTATATCAAACCTTTCCATTAATCTTCCGGCAAAAGAAAGTATTTATCGATGTACTGATGCGTAAACCTCGACGACGAATTTGAAGTTTGTTATATATATATATACTCACTGAACAAGATATTGATCACCTCGACACCTGCAAGTACGTATACGATCATCGTCTCATTCATGCAATCGAAATAAGCAGAACTAATCAATTTGCGATCGATTCTATCAACTAAATCAGATACATCAAACGTTGGGAAGATTTTCCGATAGAAAATCAATTTGTTTTAGTGAATTTTAATAATAAAGTTCTAAGAACAGAATGAAACTATCTCTTTTATTTCTATATCAAAGGCTTTTGTATTTTTTTTTAAATTTTACCATATTTTTTCTTTGTTTTTCTTCACGAAATCACGCAAGCAACTAATTAATATACCACCCGAGTACTAGTATGAATCAAGATTACAAAAATCGAAAAACCGCAACGAAACCATAAATCTTTGGTAGGAATTTGTTAAAAAAAAGAGTTGATTCCAAGACCCATAAATCAAGAGTCGAAAACTCATTTCATATGATCTCCAGCGAAGATGGAATTGAAGAAGTAATTAGGGACGTAAATAGAGAGAAAATATGAAAAACTTACAGCTTTTTTTCTCTCTTGTGAGTACAAGTGTACAAGTACGAAGCTTTATATATGTTTCCATCCGAGTTTCAAGAAGATCATTCTAAATCTACTTAGATATTTTTTTTAAAAAAAATTATTATTTACATTACGAATAATATAAATTAATTAACATTCCAAATTCCAGTGTGTTTTTAAATTTCTACAATGACATCATTATTTTTTTATACAAATAAATTCCAATCAATTAAAGGCAAGTTCAAGAATTTATATCCCTCTTAATTCGGTGGTATGGAACTTAAAAATTATGTCAGCAATTTTTAAAAGAATATATATTTTGAAGAAATAATTAGAGATAAAATATACCTAAAATAGTATTATTGACTCATCCATGTGGATAATTTGTTGATATGGATAATGATTATGGATATTTAGTTGTTGTGGATAATGAATAAAAACTTTAAAAAAAAAAAGCTAAGCTTGATGACTAAAATTCAAATTTGAAACACAAATTTTAAAATTTTATCTTTTTATTTTATAACGAAAAATAACATATATTTAAATAATAAATATATACCTATCTACATTAAATATAAATCGTTATTATTTGCATTAAACAAAAATAATTAAAATGGACAACTCAAAAGATAAGATTTTCTACTTATGTCATGTGTTTGCGTCAATGATATGTTAAAGGTTTTGCATGCATTACAAATATAAATTTTTTTTAGTACAATGATAATCATCGGATCTACCATGAGGGTAATATCCTCGAGTTAGATTGAATCAAAATCTATTNGTTGATTTCACAATTATTGACTTGTTTAGATAGATAAAATTCAAGCTAATCAGTTTATATCAGATTATGTAATTTCAACAAATTTCACAAAATAATTAGGTAAATGTATATAGATTTGAAAATAAATATAAGAGTATAGATTTGAAAATAAATATAAGAGAGAAATACGACTAAGGAGAATATAGTGAATCAACTTGAGTAACCATTTTTTTATTAACAATATTGTGGAAAATATTGATGATTAAAATATTAAATTTCAAATAATATGAATAAATAACAATTTTTTACATATAAGTAAATATATATTATAATTAATTTTAATGATATCCTTCTAAAAATTACAATTGATATAAGAGATCATATGAACTAAAAAATAAAAAAAAATGATGTGAGAATAATGAAGTTATAAGATAAAATATTCATTTTTAATGACATACAAAGTCTGGGTAATGGAATCTGGTTGTTCATTTCATATGAGTCCAAATCGAGATTGGTTCCATGATCTTAATGAGACAGAAGTTGGTAGCGTACTGTTGGGAAACAACAGATCTTGCAAGATCATGGGGGTTGGCAATATCGAGTGAAGCTGGCAAATCTGTGAGGTATGTTCAAGATTTAAAAAGGAATTTGCTCTCTGTTGGAATGTGAGATGCAGATGGGTTCAACATCAAGGTTGAAGATGGAATTATGAAAGTCCAAAAGGGGTCACTGACCATCGTGAAAAGATCAAGGAAAAATGGCTTGTATATTCTCGAAGGTGAAACCATTGTTGGTACAGCAGACACTACACTACGAGTGAAAAGGAGGATAAAACTCGACTGTAGCATTTGAGGCTAGGACATGTGAGTGAACTTGGACTACCCGAACTGAGTAAGCAGAATCTGCTTTGTTGAGACAAAGCTGGAGAGCTAAAATTTTGTGAAGAATGTGTGCTTGGCAAAAGTTGCAGGGTAAAATTCAAAACCTCAAATGCAAGAACAAAGGAAAATTTAGACTACATACACTCGTATTTGTGGGAACCTGCAAGAGTTAAATTGAAAGGTGGAGCCATATATTTCCTCTCAATAATTGATGACCATTCTCAGAAGGTGTGGTTCACAACTCTCTCGAGTAACGATCAAGCACTGCAAGATTTCAAGGACTGGAAAGTTGTGGTGGAAAATCAAATGGGCAGCAAGGTTAAGAAAATCGAGTTCACCAAGTGTTTCCCCATCATTTTCATGTCCCTTTTGAACTCCTTGGGCAGTGCCAATACCCAACTCCATATCCCAAGTGCTATCTGTAATGTCTCTGTTATTTACTTCAGTGTTCAACACCTTTAGTGGCATTTCATTCTCATTGAACACAACATCTCGGCTGATCAAACAATTCTCAGCTTCTGCCCCAAAAAACTCTAGGCAACCCTGCATTTGTCTGCATACAACACACCCTCTCAAGAATGGTCCGATTCATTCTTTCTGCAAGCCTGTTTTGTTGAGGTGTTCCTGGTACGGCATAGTGCCTCGATATGCCTTCTCTTTTGCAATATTGATTAAACTTTTCATTCCAAAACTCAAGCCAGGAGGGGACTATCAATTAGTCAGGTATAGAACAAGGAGGACAATCAAACCTCCCCAAAGATTTGGATATGCTGACTCAATGGCATTTGCTCTTAGGGTTGCTGCTGATATTGAAGAACCATTGAGCTTTGAACAAGCTATAAACTATAAATAAAGGAACAAATGGATCCATGCCATGGACGAGGAGATTGACTCATTGATGAAAAATGAAACCTGGGAAGTTGATAAACCACAGAACCAGAAGTTGGTAGGGTGTAAGTGGATCTTTAAGAGGAAGGAGGGAGTTCCAGGGGTAGAAGGAGCCATATACAAAGCGAGGTTGGTTGCAAAGGGGTTCACCCAAAAAGGAGTGGACTACAACGAAATATTCTCTCCTGTAGTCAAACAAACCTCCATTCGAGCCATATTAGCTTTGCTGAATCAACCAGATATGGAGTTAGATCAAATGGATGTGAAAGCGGCTTTCTTGCATGGGAAACTTCAAGAGACCATATACATGAAACAACCAAATGGTTTTGAACAAGGTGGAGAGGGCGAAGTGTGCTTACTAAAAAGGTCACTTCATGGATTAAACAGTGACCAAGGCAGTGGTATTTGGGATTTGATCAGTTCATGGAAATGATTGGATTTACTCGGTCAAGGCATGATAGTTGTGAGTATTTCAAAGGGGTAGAAACAGGAAGCCAAGTATATGTGTTGTTGTACGTAGATGACATGTTACTTGCTAGTAAAAACAGATCAAACATTGATAAACTTTAAGGGAAACTCAACTCTGAGTTCGAAATAAAAGACTTGGGGCCAGCTGGTAGAATCTTAGGAATTGATATTATACGTGACAGAAACTGGTGTTGTCTCAAGAGGCTCATGTGAACAAAATCTTGGCCAGGTTTGGAATGGAAAGAGCTAAACAAGTACTCCACTAGCTCAACATTTTAAGCTTTCAAAGTGCACATGCTCCTCAGGGTGAGGCTGAACAGAGCTACATGCAGAAGTTGCCATATGCATCTTTCACCATATGCAATGTAGAGGAAAATGTGATCTTGTGATTAGTTAGGTTCCTCTTGTAATATAGTCTGCGAAGATATGCTCTAAGGTTGAATATTATTCAGCAAAATATGTCTGGATTTATTTTATAAGAGATTTTTTTATTGTATTAGTTATACAATTGAAGAATTTATTAGCAAAAATGATATCATATGACAGTATTTTTTTAATACATGGATGTTTTAAACTTTAAAAAAAATGGTGTTTGGCAACTGGCATCTCCATCTCAACATAAAATTTATAATGTAGTTATTTGTAATTTTAAAAAACATGAATTGAAAAGCATTATCCAAGAAGATACAAAAATGAGCAAAAAATGCATTTTTGGTGAACAAGTACAAATAAGTAGAAACAAAAAAGCTTTTATTATCTTTGATAAAAAGTATATTGTAGGGGAAAAAATCAAGAATAGTAAAAAATTTAAAGCACCGGTCAGATGAAATTTGCTTGAAACGGCCTCTATTTTGTTATCTTATCACTTCAATATAACTCTTTGACAAGACTTTGCAATTTGCACACACATTACAAGTAATACACAATACAGGCATGCAAATTGCAACTGAAACCACTTCTCGCAAAGATACATTCTGTAATATTTACTATACTGATGTGATGTCCAACCTGAAAATATTACAATTCTTCAACATGGTGATCAGTTTCATCAAAGATCTCCTCCTGCGATGAATCATTGGAGATTTCAAATCAGACAAGGTAAAAACACATTTCAGAACCAAGGGAATTTAACATATATATTATTACTTCACCTGCAATAGCTCTTCGATGACATCTTCCATGGTTATTATTCCTACGGCCTCTTCTTCTTCGGGGATTTTCGGCAGAGGACTTCCATCTATTTCCAGGATGTCTGAATACATGTTTTCTGTCCACTTCTTGCTCCTTTGAGAAACCTTGACAGGATTGTTGCCGGTGTTTGGGGAACTCTTCCATTTTTGTATAGGTACTTTTGTTTTGGAAATTTTATCCGGGTAAGGCTTCTCACTGTGAACGTCTATTCTCACATCTTTGATGTTCCCTACGATAGAAAACCAAGTCGATCATATAATAAGTTAAATCCAAGCATACATCCTAGAACAATAATCTTGAAGAGCACAGGATAACACCAATACATGGTGAAATTTGAATCCAAAACCCTACACGTATCGAATATATCCTAATTATAGTGAACTGTCAAATACTCAAATGGTTTCTTCTTCAAACATTACACATAGCCCCAACTTCTCTAGAGCCTAAATTATTTATACATCAGGCTGATTTTATATCGGACCAAGCTATAGTTTGGATGACGTCTCGTAAAGTCTTTTAGAAAATCAGCCAGAAAACTAAAAACACTTGAGGCATTTTGGGTTTCATTTTCCCTCACCCCTTTCCATTCCTGAAGATAAAACCAAACATTACACTCTAATTTTCAGTTTCTTCTCCCCAAAAATATTTCAACATCTTCAGATCTCCAAGTATTGTACTTTCAATTTAATATGTCTGTCATTCACAATAATACTCTATTAGTACGTCACATTGCAACTCAATATACTATTTTTTAAAGTTTTAAAATAAGCCAAACACTAGTAAAAACTAAATATATATGATGTCACATGACTAACCCAATACATCCTTACTTCTACAATAAAAAAAATCTCTTTCATAAAAAAAATCAAATATACACCGGCATTTTCCACTACATCTTTCAGAAACGCTTTCTGAAAATGGAAAAAACTAAACCAACCTTATCCTTTATGAGTCAAAAATAGTTTCTGGGTATAAAACACTGATCAGGAAAACCAAAAAGCACTTACTTTCTGAAGCTCCAGCGCTAGTAGGAAGGGCCATTCCTTTGGTGTAGTGTCTTAGAACAACAGCCATGTGACTGTGACCCTTCTGGAATTCATTCAAGATGTCATATAACGGCATGGTTTCTGGAACCCTATGACATAATACAAATACAATAGTGAGTTGCATTATCAGTTTCTTATCTAAAGAACGTTTCAGCTATGTCAATTCTACCATATCTCATAAGCATCCTGAAGCACAAGATCCTTACATTCAGGTGATAAAGGTGCAATATATTAAGCTAATTAATGTAATGAAGGTGTTCAAGCATCATTAAAAAATATAAAAGAATTGTGTCTGTATAAATCATGAATTCAGTGATAAAACAAGAACCAAAAAATTGTCCATGTGTGTGTGTAGAGAGAGGACCAAATGTTGTTGTAACCAGATGCACGCATTGTTACTAATTTGTAAGCAAAATACATTGGCATCAAACAAATAATTAGTAAATAAACTTGTCACCGGCACATCTCATTTTGGACAACCAATCACAAAACATATGAAATTCAAAAAATAAGGGCCCTCAAATACCTGAACATGGTTTTCTGTGCGAAGATCTTGATGAAGCAGTGTGTTGGTTTTTATAGTCAATTTAATTTCGTTACATATCCAAAGTTTCAAAATTGATAAGATACCTTGGAATTCTACGTATAGTGACGCTCTTCACTGGGATTTCATCCTCGGGACGGACCGTTAACAAGTTTTTGACCTACAAGGTCAGAGACAAAAAAATATATTGCTTAGATAATCTTATGTTAGCCAGAACTTGTAGGAACAACCATTTAAATATGCCATTTGGCCGGTTTAATGATGTCGAAAACTATGAGGGAAAAACTGAATGCATTACTTCATAGCTGGAATTATTCAAAGAAATGCTTTGAGTTTCAGTAATTTAAAACTATGTACACCTAGAGCAAGAAGTGCCACTATATGAACAGATTTCATAATATGGAGATCATGGCAAGCAAGACCACAATCATAAGAATAGCATATGGTATAATTAAATCTTCAAGTTAAAACTTAATCGAACCAGCTTTACAAACTTATGCAGAAATTCTTACATTATATTTGATGTTTCTGTAAATGAATAGATATAGTAAGACTCAAATCTGAGAGATCCCGAATACATGGCTTATGATTAGTTATGTAAAACAATTGACAAAATTGTGTTTTCCTAGCACAAGGCTTCAATAATTGTTAAGAAATATAGAAAATCTTTGCGAAAAAATTGTCAACGGTGTTGAACTGCAATAGTTATAAAAAAAAGATTTCCCCCAAAAGTAATCGACATTAACTGATTAGATAGTGGTACTATTGTGGGGCCATTTGAACTTATTAGCTCTTCTAAATGTTGACATCTATACCAACCAAGAAAACAAGCAATATCTATAACCCATCATTGCTCGATTACACCGGATGGAAAATCAGAATAACAGCCAATACCATGGCAACAACAAGCAGCAGTGCAGCATAAAATAGATATGAATTTAAGGTAGGGTAACTATTTACTCGATGAAATTGCACGTAAAGAGGAACAAGTACCAGAACAAGCCCTATGATGTTCGTGGGTTCCTCGAAGTAGACAGGAATTCTGCTATTTCCTTTTGATAGAATTAGATTCATCAAGAACCTTATAACAAATGCCAATGTTCTTGTTAGTATTAGCAACTAAGAGAACATGGTGGCTAAATACCAAAATATGCATCACCTATCAAGCTTTGCATTTATATCGATTGCAAAAGTTTCAGAAATTGGAGTCATAGCATCACCAGCAGTTTTATCACTGAGTTCAAGTGCCCCAGCAATGATCGTGGTCTCATCATGCGTGAGTTCTCCACCTTTACCTGCCTGCATACAAGCAGCGTTTGCTTTAGAAATATCAGGCAGAAAAGTAAAAAATCTCCTTATAAGAAAGTCTGCATAATGATGCAGATGCGGCACAAGCAATCAACTTAAAGGAAAACAATTTCATGATTTACAAAATACAAAGCAACAGAAACGGAAAACAAGAGATTCCACAAATGCTCATTGTTTATACATCCATACCTCATTGCCATGTAAATTAACAAGTGTTTTCAATTCAGCCCGACGAAATAAAGCTCTGTGACCATGTCCAAGCAGTAAGTCTAACAACTGGAAATCAGACAACATATATTGCATAAGTCTTTGTCTGAAAATGCAACTATGGAAATCTATGGAAAACGAAACAAGTACCTTGCTTATTGGATATGCAACTGGAAAACAGATCCAGACAAGGACGCGAACTACTGGAGCCACAGCTGCACCAATAGCAAGTCCATGTCTAGAACAAACAGATTGTGGAATGATCTGGTGAGACATAATCAGTTCATGCATATCATTAGCCTATCTCATCTAGAAGCTTGCTATTTTCTCCACGATAATAGTAACTTGAAAGTAAACAAGAATTTAATTTCTCGTGTATAATTCATATTTAGTACATAAAGGCTTTACAGATTCCTTATTTCCAAATCATTTATAGCTGTATGCATTTTAAACAACCTTAGTTTCTACACCGATCGAAGAATGACATAACAAGTCTTGGGACATTAGCATCATATAAACCACCTCCGTATTTACCGCTTATCCTTTCATTTTGGCACGTCTAAAGGAATCATATGAATGGGCTGTCCCCTTTACACAAACCTTTGTTTCCCCACCAATATCATAATGGCATATTAAGTCTAGGATATTTGCATCATATAAACCTTCAATTTTACTATTTATCCTTTCATTTTGCCGCACCTAAAGGACTCCCTCATATTTAGTCTTATACTTTGACACATCTTCAAAAATCAACACCCTTTCCAAATTTTTGCGTACTAAATTTATCCATCAATATTGATTCCATCATCAACTAAATCCAATAAGATCATGTGCTCATCCCAAACATATAATAAACGACCAACGATATCGTCATTTTTTTATCTTTTGTAGAGGTGCCTGCAAGTGTCATTGTAAGTAGATCTCTAGTACAAGACATCTTTGCTGATCAAACTAAATTCAAAGTGCTCCTAAGCTACTTAAATTCAACAGAAAGGTACTCGTACATAGTTAAACAACTAGAGATGACTTACCTCACCGAACAGCAATATCAAAGTTACAGAAATGAGAATTGCACCCCAAGCTAAAATTAGACCGTCAAGTAAAATAGGAAGTGCCTGAAAGGAAAAATAACTCGACAAATAAATCATTTTTGACAAGATTCAATAACTTTATGAAGCATAATGCCTTCACTATTCACCTCCATCGCAGCAGCATTGCAGAGAAGCAGTGTACAAAGCAACAAATGTTGATTCTTGACAACTGGCAATATCTTCACTGTTATGAAAAGATGATACCATAACATCAAAATCCATACCATCAGCATCCGAAAATTAAAGGAAGCACAACCAAATGACTGGCAGAATTGTCAGCCATATTCCAATTAACTTCTATAAATGTCCCGGTTTGATATCCAATTGCTTTTTAAGTATCAATTTATTTTACACAAACTCAAACCAGTGTAACTCTTACATCAAAATCATGATTCAGACACTGCTAACATGAAAAGAGAGAAAAAAAACTTTTACAGGGTAGCATGAATGTAAAAAAATCAGAGTACAGGAAAATTAAGAGGGAGAGTGATATGACGGTGGCAACATAGCTTCTTTTTGTTCCTGGTGTTAAAATTTTATATGTATTTTTTTTTATAATAAACTAATTTCATTATTAAAGTCCTTTTTTTGTTATCAAAGTAAACATCTTTTGCACCAAAACTCTCCAGATGATAAGGTTAAGTATGATTTTCATCCCAAACAGATTGAACACAAAGCTCCAACAGCACAGAAACTTCCCACAACCGTGATTAATCACAAATTCAGCACGCAGGTAACTTCAAACTCAAAACAATAACACTAAAAAAAAGAGGCAAAAAGAACATAGACGGGAAGATGAAGATTACGGGCATGCCGCCTGTCCTTGGGAGTTCCGGACTTGGCAAGCACTTCGAGATCGACAAGGCTGAGCGACATCAAGCCCAGAGTAAGCCCGGACATTAAGCCCGCAAACGCCACCAAAAGCACGATCCCAGCAATGTGAATGAAGAATCCCCCGTCGCAACATTTGTACTCCACCGCCATTCAACACCAAAACGGCGGCGCGCCACGAATTCAGCTGCTAAGTGTGCTACTATTCACTTCCGCAAGTAGATTTCATTGTTGTTGGAGAATCAATTCCCTGATTTTGGAGGAGGAATAATAGGATTTTCCAGAAGAATATTTACCAATGTGCGGGAATGCGAGGGAGGGTAACCGCTTGTATGATTTAATTTAATGTGATTTTAAATTTTTTTAAAAAAATAATTTATGATTTTTTAAAAAAATTATATTTTGTCGAAGTTTTTTTTCATTATTGAAATTGAGATAATAAATATTGATGTCGTCGAAAAATAATATTACCCAAAACATAAAAATATAAGTGATATAGACATCTACGTACGTGTCTCTCCAATAATTTTCGATAAATAAATCTGTTTGGATTGTTATTATTTATATCGTGAACAAACCTAAGAAGTGTCGAATTTACTCGGAAAAAACTCTGACGATCACATGATGAAGTTCTCACATAATCACATTGATTGAAATATAAAATGATAAATCTACTAATTTTATAATTAAAAGATCCACAAAATGATTAGGCTGAATATAACATATTAAATGGATTGAATAATTAAACTTGACCTATAACTCATCATATATGCTAGACCTGGTCAAGGAGCCGGTCTGACCCGGACCGAGATCGAAATTGGCCCGTTGATCACTGGCTGATTAACCATATCAACAGATTTGACCTGAATTCATAATCGAAACCGTCTTAAGGTGAACTCGACGGATCGTACTATTTTTTAAAAATACAAAATTAAAATAGAGTGATAGTTGTGCAAACAATACTTTTTATGTTTAAATAATTATAATATAGAGATGAGAATTAGGGATAACAATTTTGAGGATTTAAGAAATTGACTTCTCATTTTATAGAATAGTTATAACTTTCTCTTTCACTAAATTTTCGATCCATTTTTTTCAATTTTTTAAAGGGATTGACTTCTCATTTTATAGACTTGTAATCGCTTCTCTTTCACTAAATTTTCGATTCTTTTTTTTCAATTTTTTAAAAAAAATTTAAAAAGGGCGAATCGCATCCGAAACTGGCTGTCTCACAGATTTATATTATGAGACGAGTCGACATGATTTATATATGTAGTGAAATTAATATTTTTGGTATAAATATAATATTTTTCATAGGTCGGGTTGAATAGGAGATCTGTCTAACAAAGTTGACATGTAAGACGGTATCATATAATTTTTTATGACTTTGTAATTATCCTCTTAAAAAAATTTTTGTAATAGTATCCATATCATAAATTAATTTTTTTAAAAAAAATTTATTTAGTGCAATGTTTTCTTAAAATACAAGTATAATGTCAATATTAAGTTTTATTTTTGTTGCATACATAAGAAATCCACACACTCCCATTGTATAAACAAAGATGGTGTATTTGGATTGAGATATTTTAATTTATTATTTGTATGAATTTATATTGGATCAATTTCAATTCGACCTTTTATTAATTTAGTTAAATATAGTGGTAATTCAGATATGTTTGACATACATTCAAAATAAGTGTTATTTCAATTTTTTTTTATATCATTTCACAAATCAAATATCCTCCTAAAATTTAGGAGTGATCAAACTTAAGAAAACCCACCCAACCACGGACTTGAACCGCACCAAACCGTCACATTCAAATTTTTTTTAAAAAAATAAAACTATCAATTTCAAAATAATAATAATAATAGTAATATTAATATCAAAACCTCATTGTATATAATACAAAATAAAGTTAAAAATACAAAACGAAACTTGAGAAATAAAAATAATGATGATATTATTGTATATCAATTAATACATTCCCTTTACTTAAACATTGTTCACAATTGCCATCGCATTTGTTGATGCAACCCAGATGAGTAATGTCATTATCCACTCAATATACGACATGTGTGTTATATGGGTAAATCTTGATCGCTCATTCAACATTGATGTTTGGATTAGTGATCATGTTTCATCACTCAACACACGTATCATGCGTTGAGTGGATGATGACAATACCCATATAGATAGTATCTATCAAGCCTCATTGTCAACATTAAGCTACTATTCTCTTGAAAAACTTCAAATTTTTGGTGAAATAGGTAAGCCTTGTTATCAATTTATTAAATTATTTGTTTCTTTCGTTGCAAGTGGTTGAGTTGAACTCCGAAACTGCATGTTTCAAATTTTGATAATTGTTTCATCAAGTTTTATTTGTAAATAATTTTGATTATTTATTAAATTGAAAGACATTCTAAGTTCATTTACTATTTTTAGGCCATTTAATTTATGATTATATTGTATTAATAATTTATTTTTTGTTTCTAAGTTGTTCACTACAAAAAAAGGTTGCGACGATAATTTCGTTTGCGATGGTTTTTTACCGTTGTTACTAAGTCAGCCGTCGTTGACGTGTAGTGACGATTTTTCAAAAACCGTTTGCGACGGTTTTTTTCAAAAATGTTCGCTAATTTTAGCGACTGTTAAACTGTCGCTAAAATTTGAAAAACTGTCGCTAGACTCGCGACGGGTTTAGAATATCGGTCGCAAAATTAGCGACCGTTTTTCAAAAAAAATCGTTACTATATTTATTTTTTTAAAAAAAAATCATATATTTATTATATATTTAAATTTTATATATCAAAATTTATTTTTGAAATTTTATTTATAATATATTTTAATATTTAACAAACACAATAAATTTCGTTAATTTCGTTAACCATTCGTTTCGAAAAATAACATTAAACTAATATATATGCAACTGAATCCAATTAATTTTGTATATAAAACATATAAAATTTGTCTGATATGTCAACTAAGATGTGCAATAAAAATCATACACAAAATCTAAGAAAATACTATGGTGCCTCGGTCTCGTGATCGTCGTAACCGTCGTGGCCATCGCCATCACCATCATCATCATCGTCGTCGTGGCCCAAGTCATGTGATGACACAATACCCTTCTGTGAGTAATAGTGTCCATACAACGATATACGGTCGGGTGAAGGTCTGGTGACAAATCGGACGGCCTCCTGCTGTGAAGCGGCCGCTATGGGAGGAGCTGCGTGGATGGGAGGCTCTCTCGTGCAGCTGAAGGCATGGCTGCATACATGCTCCTTGAGACATGCCAGCGACCAGTAGACGTACTTGCTCTTCCAAAGAAGACATTAGAGTCCTCAACAACTCGTTCTCCTTCTTCGACTCCTCGAAGTTCTTCTTCGACTGCTCGAACTCCCTCGCTAGTACGTCCGACCATGCTTTTTCTGCTGTCAAATCCTCCCTCGATTTCTGGGTCTCCTGAATCATAGCTGCCATCGAAACCCCAGCCCTACTAGAATCTCCATGTTGGTGTGGAGCCATCTCTTCAGGATAAACTGTGGAGGTCATCGATCCACAACCATACATCCGCCCTTCGGCTCACATGTCACTAACTTGAACATTGTGTTGACCTCATGTGTACTGGGAGCTTTCGGAATGGTCCCATCCTCGTACGGGGTCAACGACTCGGCGATATATGTCTCCATAACTTCATGTGGGGTATAATATAATTTCTATTATTTATTTGAATTAAAAATATTTTAAAAGCTATTACATTTGATTACTTAAACAAATTTTGAAAATGAAACTTACATTCACACGCCATGATCGCTCGTCAACGAATGTCCCATCTACATGCCTATGTATGTGGACATAAAACTCCCATGACGTAGGGTCTCGTCCATGCTGTCGACGCTGCATTCAAAATTGAATAACAATAACATTAATATAATTACTTACTGTAATAAATATAATTATATGATGTCGAATATCTAACGTTGAAAGTAAATTAGTTATATACCAAAATATCTCCATGCTCAGCATATGATTTCAAGCCTGCAATATGCTTTATCGTGCCATTCCCTGGGCCTATGGGCTCGCTATTTCTGTTTTCTATGTTCTTGGAAGCCCTCGCCTTCCAATCTTCACTTTCCCAAGCAACATTCCAAGTCGCCCATTGTTCCTCGCTCACTGTCTGAGGATGCCGTCCATAACTTCTCCACGAATGTATGGTGTGGCGGTAAAGGTTACCACACCGTCTGAACCAATTTACAAAGTGCATTTATCTATATACAATATGTAGATCTAACATACAATTAAATAATACATAAATAAAATATCTAACATAGAGTTATACAATTTCACATGCATCTTAACAATAAAATATGTAAATGACATAAAATATTTATATTGCGTCTACACATCTAACACAAATGCTAACAAATTATACTATAGATACAAATACATATAGTACATGTAAGATCAATATATTTCGCAAACATATTAATATATATATATATATATGATAATGAACTTATATATTAAAAAAACTTGTTTGAAGCGTGACTTCGAAAGCTCAATCCTAAGATCAGATCTGCAAAATTAAACAAAAAAAAACATGTTATAATAATTAGAATTCAAGAGATTTGAGAAAAAAGACAAAAAAATCGGCCCTACTAGAAAGAAAAAGCGAAAACCGCTAGAAAAAAATGAATGAAGAGTGGGTATATATAGGCGATTAGCGACATTTTTCAAAAAATGTCGCTGATTTGAATGAGCGACGAAATTAAATTAAAAAATTGTGTCACAATTAACGACGACTTTTTGAAAAAACTGTCGCTAAATTGGCGGCCGCCTTTATAATTCCGTCGCTTTTTGATAAAATCGTCGCTAAATTGGCCATGGTTTTCAAAAACCGTCGTAACTTGGCCACGGTTTTGATAAAACCGTGGGTAAATTTAATTTAGCGACGGTTTTGTAAAAAATTGTAGATAAATTAGCGATGGAATTATAAAAACGGTCACTAAAATAGCGACTGTCAAACTAACCGTCGTAATTTGACCACGGTGTTTGGGAAAATGCAAATTAGCGACGAATTTTTAAAAAATCGTCAACTACGATTTTTCAGTTTTTGAAAAATCGTCGAACCATCGCTAAACGAACGATTTTTTTTTTTGTGATTAGACATTCTCTCCTCGTTGAAAAAAACG
Organism: Primulina huaijiensis; assembly: GCF_012295235.1. Classification (NCBI taxonomy): domain Eukaryota; kingdom Viridiplantae; phylum Streptophyta; class Magnoliopsida; order Lamiales; family Gesneriaceae; genus Primulina; species Primulina huaijiensis. The sequence continues at coordinate 1,345,564 of NC_133314.1, forward strand.
TATATCCGCAAAAAACCTTCTGAAACTACACATATATCCTGATATAAAATACCACGATTAAAAAATGTCTTTCAAATCGAACCTTACATAATAATTTGCTTTTAATCAACCGAGAATGTAATGTTAGTGCTAAAATACTTCTAGAATTTTTTTTTTATAAACTAGTTTCGAAAATTTTCTCAACCACATCCGTTAAAAAAAATTATCATTCGACTACTAAAATGAAAATTCTGCAGTTAAATAATTTTAATCGCGCCAAAGTCCTAGACTATGGTTTTAAGGAACACAAATGTAACCTCCAAAATCCTGCTAAATCATCAACATAGTAAAAGATGAAAATGTATAAAATAAATACTGTTTTACTCCTGACTCAAAAACATATAATGCGGAAAAACGTATAGTCCTCGGGTTAACGTGCACACACGCAGCTCCGCCTACTCAGTTTTTAGCGCCTCCAGCCTCCACAGCATCATGCCCACCTCCATCATTCACACCTAGTGAGTCTAAAGACTCAACACACTTGAACCGTGATAGCAAGAACATATACATAACATGCAACGATGAAAAGTACTGTAATTAAAATACATTTCATGATCTTAAAAGCATGAACTTAAACATAACATGTCAAAGCATAAACGTATCCATAACATATCTCATCATATCAACATATACGTATTCGTTTTCTTTTATTGAATTCAGATCATTAGTTATGCCTTTCGTATAAGCTCTAGTCGATGGATCCATCTACGCATAACCGCGGTACCCGACGACGGGGACATCAACGACAGTATTACCTCTACTGAGACTTGGCCTTACATGTTCGTGTTCGTGTTCGTGTTTGTATGAGTCACAACCAACTCTCCTCCTTTAAAAACATGTCATCGTATTCATCTCTTATAAAAATCATGCATATACGTACATTTTCTTAAAAACAAGCATGCAACGTATTTTTCGTATTTTCATAAAAATTCATGTTCATATTAACATATACATTTTAAACATGCAATCTTGGTGATTAGAGCGCTGTCAGGACTGCTAACTCGACCTGGGTTCAAAATGATCATTTTGCCCCTAGAAACCTAATTGACCATTTTACCTCTGGACCTCAAAATTTCAATCCGAAACCAACCAAACCTACTAATATACCTCAAAACATATTTATAATCATTTCCTAGACGTAAACTCGGGCCCATGCATTAAATTCTGTAATTCGTGTAAAAACTTGGATCGGGGTCCCGGTTTTAACCCGAATTACTCTGTAACTCAACCAAACTTTTCCAAACTCAAATCATGGCTTAACCACACTCGATCAGACCCTAAATAACATGCTCCTAGCCATTTAGGACCCCCAAGACACGGTTGAAACTTGTTGTACCTATCGGTTCTTATAGAGGTCGAAACCCTAGCCTCACCATCCACCATAAACTCGAACCTAGCCCAAGCTAGACCAAACCAGACTCAAACCAGACCACTCTAGGACGTGACTGGACCCTCCCAGATGGATTCAACCTAGGCCTAAGGTCCCATGTATGTGGCCGTGCGCGAAACTCTCGGAACACCACAAAGCGCGACCCTTCTACAACTTAGGATTCACGATCTGGTCTTGGGTTGCAACCAGCTGCACTTGGGCCACCCTAAACCACGACTCAGACCCACCAGGGTCTGCACCATGGTACGGTTTGTCCCTTACACGGCCTTGTCTCCTTACCTCTCCCAATCGGCCACCTCAACCACCAAGTACCCGAGAATTCTATCGACCCTTAAGTCGCACGCTCTAGACCTGATCTCAACACCTAAACCTTCAAGAACAGGCTGTATTTCGTCCCTTGCACGACCAAGCCCTAGCAACTCCTTCCCCCACACCAAAATGTGAGTTCCATGACAAAAAAAGGCAAAATGAATATGCAAAACTATAAAGGACCAATGCATGACATTAAATCCATGACATATCACGTGAATGCAATCAATATACGTACTAGGGTGTGAAAGATGAGAAAGAACGAGATATAGGGCGTGCCTTTGCGTATTTACGCTCGAAAACCTTGACACAAACGCGTAGAACGTGCACCGGAGGGACAAAGAAGAAATCCTTTGAAAAAGCTCAAGCGAAACCAAGGAGATGGCTGCTGAAAATCGAGAGGCTGCTGCTGAAGGTTGGGGAGGGGTGGCCGAATGTAAGGAGAGAGGGTTTATGGTTAGAGTGTAGGGTTTAGTTATAACATTTAGTGCTACCGGCCTTTAATTGAGAATAATGAGATTAACAAGAATTTTAGGCCCATTAAGTAATAAAATATATAGTCCCATCAAGCCCAAAAATACTCCCGTAAAATATTTAGTTTAGGTATGTTTTTGAAAATATTGACCGAACCCTCAAAAGTCTCTCGCCTTTCTAAAATTTGCATACTGGTTTAAAACATGATCCAACGAGTAAAAATACACCACCAAGGCCCATTTTTGATAATCACCCTTAGTTACACCTTGTATTAAATAATTAAAAATAATTATTTAATAAAATATTTTTTTCTTAATTGTCTCCGGTCTCTGTCCCTCGTTCGAGCGCGAAATACTGTTAAAAGCCCTAATCCATGAAATCTTAACAAACCAAGAAATAAAACATCTATCCATATCATGATCATACATTTCATGTGTTAAAAATAATTAAACACATAGTTTAGTAAAACGCAAGATTGCATGCAGTCATGTTACATAGTTCGAATTTTCTAGACCTTACAGAGAAAATCACCAAAACCGCACCTACTTCAAATCATATTTTTCCTTCCAAATATACAACATAAAATCTTTAAATAAAAAATAAAATCAAAACAGCTCGATTTTCATGGGAAGATGGTGGATCACCAGATATTTCATTCTATTTCTGATGTTTTCCATATATGATCGAAATATTCATAAAACAAAATAATCTCTAAATTAATACTCGATAAATCAGTAACATCTCTAAAACAATATTTTTTCAGTCCTGGCTTGAGCTAGTTTAATAAATAAATAATTTTATAAATTAATAAGATAATAATTTTTGAAAGACCCTAATATAAATAAATGGTTTCATTAATATAATAAATTAATATCCCTCTAAAATTACAAACTATAATTAAGACAATTTAATAAATATGATCATATTGTTGTTTATTTTTTCTTAAATTTCAAACATAATTAATTTCATCTCTAACTTTTCTCATTCATCCAAAAGCTCCTTTATAAATAATAGACCTAGATATATATTTTTAATGCAACTAAAATGTGAAAACTATTAAAATATATAAGTTTCTATATAAAAAAATAGAATAATTCCAAAATAAAAAATAAATTCTAAATTAATATTTTAAGATTTTTTTAGTAAATAATAAGAAATCTTATAGTGTTATGTCAATTTTATTTATATGTTAGTTGGATCAAAAATACAAATTTTAAAATAATAAATTATTAATTTATTGATTAATTATACATATAACACGTGTAATTATTTTTCATATAATAATATATCATATACCTAATACCAAATTTTAGAATTTTTTGTGGTAAGCAACAATTTTAATATGATTATTGCATTAAATCAATTCAACTTCTAAATTATCCATTAATTTGGTTATTATAATTCCATTATTTCATTATCATGACTCGTACTTAGATATGATAGTAAGTCTTAATTCGAAACGATGAATGATTTTTAGATTCAATTATAAATAACATAAAAATTCTTATGAGATAGTCTCATAAGTCAATTTTGTGAGACATATATTCTATTTAGATTACTTATGAAAAAAATATTACTTTTTATACTAAAAATATTTTTTTTATTGTAAATATGTGCAAAACTGATCTGTCTTACGAATAAAGATCCATGAGATCGTTTTACAAGAAACATACTCTTATAACAATCATCTGGTTCAAAAAAAAAAGTAATTCGATCAATATGGACATAGTTGATTCGTCTTACAAAAAATCTACTCTAATTATAACAACTTTACATATAGTCCAAAACTCTAATCATGTGTCTTCTGCCGACGTATTTAAAATCAAATTAAATTTCCCACTAATTAGTCTAAAGTTTAAGTTCCATTAATAGAGATATTAAATGGTACTTAACTTAATTCATACATATTAAGTCAAATAAAATTAAATTAAATTAATATTATCGAAATAAATTCTAGCTCTTTTTTCTCTGTCCTCTCCCTTGAGATTAAACGAGCAGATCCAGATCCCACATCCACTTATCGTCATTCCAGGTAACAGCTCTGGTACAATTCTTGTTCATTGATTTTATTGTCCCCTTTCTTTGTTGGGAAGATGCGACGTCGTTCTGTTCGTGAAGTTGTGGGTTCATGTTTTTTTCAAAGATTAAGTGAAATACGAGATGTTGAGCTGTCAATTTGGTTCGTTATTTGGTTAAAATCTGATTTTGTTTCTGCTGCGTCGTGGGTTTACCAGAATCCCGTATTCGTTAAGTGCAATCAGCTGTTTTGTTGTTTTCGGTTGCATGACGGTGAGGAATGGAAATTGATATTGGAATTTTATTGCGGTGTCAAAGCGTGTTAGCCAATCTATATGTAATTCGACCTTTTGGACTGTATTATATTTTTGACCTGCTTTGGCTGCATTGAATGTTTCTTCTGTGTTGGCATTGGATAGCTCTTACCATTAGTTTGTCAGAAATTTATTTTGCTTGAGATGGTCAGAGTGTCTGTGTTTGTGTCTAGTGCATTTAAGAATCTTTTAGTCCAGGAGTTTTGGGCAATGAGATCAGATATCTCGTTCTCCCTCGCGGGTTTTGGGTGCTGCAAGGCGTGTTAGTTAGTTTAGGGATCTTCATACTATACATTAGTTGAATTAGATGCGTTATTATGGTAAATGCTTTTTTGTATTGTTTTACCATTATATTTCTTGTTTAATCAGGCTGATATTTACATATTAGTGCTATAAATCTTGTTTTGCAGGGTATTAAAAATTTAAAACAATGTCTAGAAGACCCAATACTTCTCGTCGATTTGCAGATAATGGGAGCATTCCTTTAGTGGGTTCATTGCACCCAAAATCTCGCCCATCTCCCATATTATCTATTGGTCTTCTTGTTGTGGTAAATATTGGTTTTTCCATTAATTGTTTCTTACTAGTTCACTTCCCAGCATTATGTTACTACGTACACAATCTTGGCATTCACAAGCATGCCTACATTCCTTCATTGCTATAAATACACTCTGTAATACAATTTTTAACATTAGTATTTCATGTGGATCATGTAATCTATGTTTGATGGATGCCACTGATTTCGAAATTTTAATTTCTTTATGAATTCTGATGATGGCCCAGCCGGCAGGCGCTATCTTGTTGATTTTCTTTGTTGCAAGAAAACTAATTAGCTACCTTATTTTTTTGTCATTTTCAGGGAGTGCTATTGGTTGTTGGATATGTGTATCATGATTTAGGTCTGTCGTTGATCTTTTGGTTTTACCCCCACCCAACACATATCCTAGCAAGATTCATCAAATAATATTGTACTTTATTTTGTCATTATTTCCTATTTAGCTGAACTTTTATGTAATTGTTTTTTCCCCTAAATTTTGATGAGATGGAAGTCCTGGCGGAATGGGAACTTAGCATTTATCCTTAGTACCTCTATTCATTCTAATAATGATTTCCATTGAAAACGTTTGATCGTGAATTTCGTTGTTTTAGTGAGATCTAAGTTTTAAATTGTTTTTTGACAGGTGGCAGGAGTGGTGGCATAGCTGCTTTTGATAGAGTTGATGGTAATTGCACGTGATATAAAATAGCTTTCTCTATCTTGTCAAGAGCCTCTAATGCAAATCACTATCATTCTGCATATTTAAGATGCAAGGATGCACATTTTGGTATTAGTTACAAACGAAGGCTCTCTACCAGAAAATATTATTTCCTAATTTAACTAATCAAAGGCAGACATAATGGTGAAAATAAGTGCACTTAGTACCATTATTTCCTTGTTAGAGAATCAGAATCAGGCAACGCAACCGTACTCATATAATGTTCTGTTGCATGTACCTGCAATCACTGCAGCTGCAACTTTTTTCATTTAGGAAGTCTCAATTTGTTTAAGCTAAGGATGTGTTAACTTATTTTACTTGGATCATGAGATTTTCATCGGTTGATATCCGTAGGTAAATTCTGCATATTATAATGGATTTGATATTTGTATATTTCCTATTGTTGATGAAAATATAAACTTCCTGCTTGGCATGGTTTCCTCATCTGTTTATGTATTTCTATTCTGCTTGTGGTTTCCTTTGACTTTGTGGAGATAAGCTGCATTTTTTCATTAACTTGCGCATGTGTATGCAGGTGGTGTTTCATGCTCATCAGAAACTCTAAGATTAATCCCTATTCTTAAGAAAGCATATGGCGACAGCATGAAGAAAGTGTTGCATGTAGGTCCTGAGACCTGTTTGATAGTCTCACAACTATTAAAAGAAGAAGATACTGAAGCGTGGGGTGTGGAACCTTACGAGCTAGATGATGCTGATGCAAACTGCAGGGGTCTAGTGCACAGGGGTGTTGTTCGTGTGGCTGATATCAAGTTCCCTCTTCCCTACAGGCCAAAGTCATTTTCTCTTGTCATAGTGTCAGATGCACTGGATTACTTGTCACCCAAATACCTCAACAAGACAGTTCCAGAACTAGCAAGGGTATCTGCTGACGGTTTAGTTATATTATCTGGTAACTCTCCATGACTAATTAGTAATTACTAATTACATTGTTCGTAAGGGAAATATTTGAAGTTGAGACTCAGCTGACTTCATTGGTTGGTTTCTTGAATTTGTCTGTGTTTAAAATCCTATTACAATTTTTTTTATTCTACCATGGAATCTCCTATTCAGCACCCTCTCTAGCAAGAGTGATCTGAGAGTTTATTAAATACTTGAAAATGGGGATAGCCACCTTATAAGTTCCTCTAATCCCTTCTAGCATTTTTTGATCCAAAAATGTCATGAATGGGGTGAAACCTAAGCACTAGAAGATATTTTAAATTTCAAGGTGGTGAAAAACATTTTTATCTCGTGTATAGCATACAATAATTTACAAACATAGGAAAGTTTAACAGTGAGGGGACCTGATCATAGCATTATTATGGTGACGAGTGCTTTTATCCAAATTTCTTTTGCTTGCAGGGTACCCAGGTCAGCAAAAAGCTAAAGTGGCTGAGCTGTCCAAGTTTGGTCGCCCTGTAAGTGCCACTTTTTTCCTTCAACCTGGTTTCCTGTATCCTGCATGGATGGCTATAAATAGACAAGACTAATAGAATATCTGAGAATTTATAGTATCAGCATGAATTTTTGAATTTCTAACTGTTCAAATTCCTGGTTGATATACCATTTGCCTCTTAACCAGATATTCCCATTGGCCTAATCTTTTCTTTTTCACTATATGGAGAATTTAATAATTTCATTGATTAATACAGCAGATAGTTAACTATAGTTTTTTTTGTGATATAGCCGGTAAAAATCCAAGAATAAGAAATTCAATTATTTGTGAAATTGTAAGCTCCAAATTGTTGAGGCATTGATGTTTCATCCTTGGTGGATGGACTATTTCTCATAAGCATGTAATTCTCTAGTGCAAGTGTGAGGAGTATGTTGCAAGAATGTTTGAATATATTTCTTCTCCTTGTTTGATTGGAATGGACTGTAATTATGGGTGGATTACCTTTCTTTCAGATTAGAAGAACTATATAACATACCATATTTTGTGTTTCATTTCCATACTTCAATTCTTGCAACTTAATATAGGCAAAATTGCGAAGCTCATCTTGGTGGATTAGATTTTTCATTCAAACAAGCTTGGAAGAGAATGAAGCATTTGTGAAGAAGTTTGAGCAGGCTGCCGCCAAGAGATCGTACAAGTCGGCTTGCCAGATTTTCCACCTCAAACCATTGCATTGATTATTTATATCGTGTAGGTTGTATTCTTTGTGACAATAGGTGCTAAATAAATAGCATGTTTAGTTATTGTAGTATTATTTTTTACAAATTGTAATTGTTGAAAGTTTCACCTTGTTTTATTTTATAAATCTGAGTATAAGACGACAATATTATTGTATCTTGAAAATTTTGTTTGTCTAGTTTCTGGTCTACCCTTCTTGATTTTTTATTTTTGTGTGCGTGTAAACGACCATGCATAATATGCTCTTATTAAAAACAATTATAGTCTAAGATATCCCGGTAATGCAAAACCAATCATAACTAAACTACTTGTTGTGGCAAAACATATTTGTATTAAATATTATATTATTTATAAAAAAAATTAAACTTGTAAAATAAAAACAATAAAAGAAAGTTTAAATGATTTAAAAACTAACTCGAATATTAGCAAAATACCAAAAAAAAAAAATTTCCATATAGAACCCGGGAAAGAATCCAACTCCAAATCTTAATCTGTGTCCATGGTCTGTTGTAGCATTGAAGGAAAGAATTTAGCCAGCTTCCAACCATTAATGTTGATCGAATGTATCATACAAGAACAGAGCACCTTTCACTTGCTTGATTCATTGAATCATTTCTTGAAATGGGTTTTTAGCATTTGATGTTCAAGCTTGTGTAGTTTCTTCATTGATTGGATTTGAGCTCAACTTTTGTTTCTTTCACTAAAACTGCCAGATTTTACAGTCTCTCTCTCTCTCTCACACACACACACATAACTGAAACAAGAGGAGGAATATTGAATAGAGATGATATTTGTTCAGAGCTTACAGCAAAATGTTATGCAGGAAAATTGTGTAATTTTAATGCTCTGTAAGTTCAAGAAGTAAAACGGTGAGACATAATTTGTATTTCTAGTATCATCATGTGCTCTTTACAGTGGAAAGATCATGATTTTCTTGTTTCAGTCGTCGAGGTTCGGGTTTTCTACAACTCCACAAGTCCATAAGATTATTTTTCCCGTAAGAATATTCCTTAATGTTGTGGCAGGTTGTGTTGTAGTTGGTGGTGAGAAAAGGGTAATAGCTTGATAAAAGAACGGTTCTTTGGAAGTCATTATGTACAGGCAGTATCCGAATACGAACCAGAGATCGAAGGAAATCAAGGTTAAGCACGTCTGGCAATTATGTTTATTCCTTGGTGTCTGCTAATGGTTAATATACCAAGTGAAGCTTTCTCACGATGAGAAGAAAGGATTTGATGAAAGTCATGTCGGAGTTTGACTTGCTAGTGGTCATATTTACATTTTTGTAAAACCCGGAAGAAAAGGTATCATCCATTCTCGAGTGGAGGGAATGACTGTGGAAGACGTAGAAGGAAATAAGCATATCGAAGAAGATGGGATAGAAAAGAAGAAAGATTAAGAAAACGAGAGTGGAGGGATGGATGGTGGAGATGAGACGTTTGATGATGATGAAGTTGAACGAGAAAATTCTGCTGATGGTAAAAGGGAGGGGGAAGACGGTGATGAGGATGAAAATGTCGAATAAAAAGATTCGGAAGATATTAATGATCAAATGGAGAAGGAAAGTTCAGTGGAGGAAACAGATCGTGATGGAGATGATACGAATTCGCATGAGTCACGTGAGGAACATTACAAGGCCGATGATGCTTCTAGTGCAGTGAGTCATGAAACACGAATGGATGGTATGGAAAATGAGAATGAACATGACGAAAATTCAAATGAACAAGTTGAGGACATTCTTGAACATGGATTGGAAGAGAATGCTAGCGAGGAACCTGATGAAGGTGAGAAGAGGAAAGAGTTGGAAGTAGAAGTAGGTGAAATGATTAAAGATGATACAGAGTCAAATGTGACTTAAAATGAAAACGAGGAAAATATGTGGTCGAATCATCACTCGGAAACGAGCGAGTCTGAATCAGAATATGTTCCTGAAATTCTCACCTTAGATACATCTGCAGACGACTTGAACCTGTAAGATAGTGATTCAGAGAAGGCCAACTATTCTAACTTGAATGTGGATGATAACAATTTAGACTCAGACTCAACAGGTCCTGATGAAACCAAAATCTCGGAATCTGAAGGGACCGAAAATCTCCAAGAAATTCAGCAGGATTCAGTAGACTCATCCGATTCATCAGATTCCTCATATGAGAAAGACACCGAAGATGTCGGCTCGGATCTTGATACACTCCCTGACATACAGACTGAAGATACAAACAGTGAAGATGCAGCGGCAGCATGAGATATGAAAATATGAGTTGAAGAGTTTATATTGTCTAAGAATTCAATCTCGACATTGCTGGTAAAATACCAGCAAGTTTGAACGTATATTGTTTCTGCTTTATCATATATCTTGAAACTAAATTTGATGGTAAAGGATTTTAATCTGTCCAGCGCAAACATTGATCAACGTGAGTTAGATTAGAATTTAAATACATTGTTTGTTGTTATACTACAATTGAGTTCCAGCTCTATTAGAAGCTGCAGCTACTAATAAATTTTTTCATTCTCTTAAATACATTTTTCCAACAAATCTTGATACTAATAGCTGTAATTACTAATACTTTCTCCAGGCAACTTTACAAATTACAAAACAAGCTTCATATGGAAACCTATCAATTAACCTACAAATGAAAAAAATTATTGCATTGAAAGCAAAAATCAAGAAAACAAACAGCAGTTAATCACTACTGTACACACTCTTAAAGAATGAAAATTTGAACAAGCTCTTAGCTGTTGCATTGAATGGAATGCAAATCCAATTTCAAAATTCAAAATCCAACTGTCAATACAACCCGATCCGGCTAATCAAGATCCACTTGTCTCAGTTCTTTCCTGAGCTTCCGAGAAAACAGGTTACAAGCATCCATGCTTAAATCCATGGCAGCAGCCAACGCCACGAAAACTGCAGCATCCTCCGTGCAGGTCACATGTTGCACCCCAATTTCCACCTCTGGCTTGCTGCACTTGCCGTTGCCCTCCACTGTAGATGACATCACGAATCCTCTGTACAAAAAATTCGCCCAAGATCCCAATCCTGACGTTGACCCCAACTCGGACCCTGACCCCGACCCCGAACCGAGATCAAAGCTACTATTAGGACTAGTCATTGGAGTTGGACCGTTACTGATGTCTATACTGAAATTTCCGCCATATTTTGTGCTAATGGAGGAATTTGCAACTCGGATTGAATCCATGCCATCGTCGGGTATAAGTTCGAATCGGTATCCAACGTCTTTTCCCTGACGCCATGCCTCTAGGCGGCCCCAAGGCTGGAATGTGCTGTGGCCTTGTCTTAGAATGAGCCATGCTCCAGGATTCGATTTGCTGACGCTATTAGTGCCAGGTGATGGAACAAATGGTGTAACCATCGATGCAGCAGCCACAGGTGAGCCGGAAAGGTCGTGGACAGTGATTGACCACCCTTTTCGTTCTTCCGGGGCCACTTCTTTTTCTTCTGTAAATGCACTGAAACAGCCGGTTGAGGTACTTGGTTCTGACAGCGATGATCTAATTTCAACAATAAACCAAATATCAAGATTGCATTCAAGAAATCAGAGCTTACTGAAAATTAAACACACACTCATGGACGTCATTTCAGGTTTCTATTGTTTAAAATCAGGCATAATATTCACCCATTTTCAACCCGCTGCAGACTAAATAAGAATTTTGGTTGGACTGAAATCCATTTAGAACATTTTTTTGTCAGAGTTCTTGTTCAAAATCAGATATAAATACCAATTCAGACCAACCCCTACTCCGGGGAAAAGAAAAACAGGATCTTGGTTACTCATAAAATGACTAAATTTAATAAAATAAAACCAAGAAATTACGTTTACCTGGATCTCAAAATCCTATCCCCAGAATTTCTGAACCCGAACTTGCAAGTAAAAACTGGCTGTTGCACATGTCCATTGACCTGGAAAACCTGCGGGCTGCACTCGGGTTCCCCATCAAACCGAAAGACAAATCTCGGGTCGGGCTCGGCTCTCACATTCAAATGTAATTTCAACCCCGAACCACCAATCAAAACCCAACCATTCTGAATCACGCTTCTTCGATTATTCCGATTATTTTCCATAATACTCCTCAAATCCAATGGCACCACAACGCACCCCAAGAGCTTCACGCCATTGACAACCCCACAACCGCCATTTCCTCTAGTACTTCTCCTGTAAATCTCACACTTCAGACAAGAAAACTTACTCGATCTCTCCATCGAACTCTCCAATTCCGCCTTCCTCAAGGTGAAACAACCCTGAATTCTGCTCTCAAATGGGCCGCTTTCCTCGGCAAGGGCCGTGACATCTGAAACCTGGGTCGGAAACCCTTTGAGCTTGAATTTGCAGAAAAACGAAAGGGACGAGAGATGGGTTTTATCCGGAAACTTCAACGCCAAATTGCCCCAAAAAATTCGTACAAAAGAACATGGATCCATCACTTGCCTCTCGCGGAAACTCCTACTAGATAGTAACACAGTAACCAAAAACAACAAACTAATTTCTTCCCAGAAGAAGATGTGTACTAGAATGATGTAATCATGGAGAAGCAGCGCATATATGGGCATCGAACATGACTATGGCAGCGGGGGTGGGGTGGGGTGGGGTGGGGTGGGGGGTGGAGGAGTAGGGGGGTTGCATGGGCATGCGCGCGATATGAGCTGGTATGCATGTACGGGAAGTGCCAGCGATGAGTATCCGATACATACAACATATCTGTCGAGGTTAATAGCCAAAACACCCCTTTATTTCATTATTATTATTATTATTATTATTATTAAATATGAGTAATAAACAATAAATTAAATATAAGTAGGTATTTTGTGAGATGGTCTCACTAATATTTATTTGTGAGACCGGTCAATCTTACGAATATTCACAATAAAAAGTAATACTCTTAACATAAAAAGTAATATTTTTTCATGGATGACTCAAATAAGAGATTTGTCTCACAAAATAAGACCCGTGAGACCATCTCACACAAATTTTTGCCATTAAATATATATTAAACTATTGGTTAGGTTAATCAATTTTTTGCTGCTTAATATAATATAATAATAATAAATAAAAATAGCAAAAAAATATATGAATATTTATTTTTCAACCAATTATAAGTTTAATAATCTTGTCCAATACATTCATATTTTACATTACCATATGTCTATGTTACATTTTACATAAAATTTCGATATACCAAAAATTTTTCGATACGATAATCTTGATATAATAAAAATTCTATATTTTTTCCGACCTTTAATTTGAGATGAAATTGCCCATTAACTTTTGTAATAATATTCGCCATATAAAATTTGCCCAAATAGCTATCAATATTTTATTTTTATTTTATTTTATTAAAAAAAAAAGAAAAAAGAAAAAATAGATGGGATTGTTTGCAATTTTTAATCTGCCTGTCAATTGCTATTTGCTAGGTGTTGTTTGGAAAAAGGTGTTTTGTTGGTTTGTGGAATTCTGTATATGTATTGGCCAGCTGGGACACACTTAAATCCCAATGGGAAGCAGCTGTATTTCTTGGTAATTAATGTGAAATTCCCAAACAAGTCCTCCCTTTAAAATTTTTCAAATTTCAATTTTAGTTTTTTTATTATTTATTTTAAAATTTTGTTGATTTCTCTATCGAGAGTAGGTACATAAAATAACAACTCACGCCGTCTCAAGTCACAAAGTTATAACAAAGTATCTTGAAATTTGAATATGTTAAGAATTATCATATTTAAACAACGGATATAATGCATAGCATTATTTATAGATCATCTGATATCAAGATTTCAAAATTGGGATATGATCTGGAACTCGAGATCTAATTGTAACAATTTTCTTTTTGAACTAAAAAAAATCAACGACTTTCTGATCAGTTATTGTATATAGAAAAAATATTGAGTTAATTGCATCAATCCACGTGTAAAAAATTTAAAGAGCAAAAACATTATATTTAATAATTACACTTTAGACTTCGTATTTTTAAATCAGACGTAAAAAACTCTTACTGGATGAGGTAAATGTGTCTATATANGATTTTATAAAAATGAAGAATGTATTAGCCTATTAATATTTTTTCATACTTTATAGTTTTTATGTATTTAGACTTTTCGAACTCGGTTTCGATCTATTTCTCGAGTTCGAATTATCAAATTTATTTGGAGTGTAAAATAATGTTTTTAACATAAAAATTAATATTTTTTTATGAGACGAGTTCGAATAAGAGAATCATCTTACAAAATTGATAGATAAAACGGTTTTATAAGAGTTGTTGTGATTATTTTTTTCAATCATTTTTTTTTTACGTTATCTTTAACATTTTGCTCAAGCAAGTGAATGGATGATTGATGAGCTAGCTCAATTGGACAATTGTATCTTAATTTGCGGGAGGGAATCTATTTATTTGGTTCCTTTGTCAAAAAATTATTAAGTTTTGATTGGATAAGTAGATTCCAATCATGTGACATAAAATAAATTATAAACTCTTGGATTAATATTTTTACATTAAAAATGAGCAATTCGTTTATTTTATTTTCTAAATAAACAAAATTATCCTCATATAGTCTTTTTTTAAAAAAATTTGTATCGATAAATACCTTTGTTATTTTTATATATGTTACTTACCCTTATCCTTTCCATTCGACAAAAAAAAAAAAAACGAATATACCTTGAATCACAAAAAATTTACAAAGTCAATTACAGATAATTAGACGATATATCATATTCAAACAAAATAAATTTGAAATGGATCTTCTATTCGACCCGAATCATGAAAAAATATTATATTTTATGTAAAAAAAATATTATTTTTTACTTCAGATATGAACATGGTCGATATTTCTCACAGAAAACTTATTCTTATTTAAATACAGTCAAATACATTGGAGATATTTATTTTTTCAAAAATAAAATTTGACCAATCTCATTTTCCTCAAATTGGACACACAATTTACAGATTATAGGTTAACTGCAAAAGCTTTCATGGGCCGGTCAGACCAGTGGTCCAAAATAACCGAGCAATTTGGACCTGGCGAAAGGTTTTGGGCCTTTTGTAGCCCAATCTGAAAAGCCAGGCATGGTGTATTGGTCTAGCAAAATAAATAAATACATAATTGTCGGATTGAATAATTTCATTTGGACTAGAAAATTCAAATTACTTAAAAAAAAACAAAAAATTAATTGATCCAAACATACTATTTGATTGTATTTAGATGAACGAATTCGATTTGAAGATTGATTTAAAAAAGAAATTATACTCGTCTAGAGTGTATTTCAAATCTATTACATATGCGTACATTAATACAAAATTTGAATTTAAAATTCACTCAATATAAATTCATCCAAACAATCACCGTATAAATTTGTTCCTAACGAGAAATGCGAAGTGTCGTAAAGTATATCATATTATATCACCGAGTCTTGACTGTAGAGCTTTTATACAAAATAAAGAAAAGTTGTTAGAAGCACAATATTTTGTAGGTAATGAGTGGAAAAAGTTATAACTATTTATGTAAATTCTATTAAATATAGAAAAATAATTATTATCGATTATTTTCGAGAACTTGGAAATATCAATGAATTTGAGAAAGTTGTAGAAGTAGAAGAAAAAGAAACAAAGCAAGCCAATTATTTGGGAGATGAAATGATAAGGACTCGTAAAGCTCCGTGTTGGACGAAGGATTACGTTCTCAAGTAGTATATTAAGAATAGTATGTCTCTTGTGAAACGGTCTCACAAATCTTTATCTGTGAGAAAGGTCAATCCTACCGATATTCACAATAAAAAGTATTAATCTTAGCATAAAAAGTAATACTTTTTATAGATGACTCAAATAAGATACCAGTCTCACAAAATACGACCCGTGAGATCGTCTCACACAAGTTTTTGACTGTTAAGAAATCATAAAATTTTAAGAATTGCCAATTAATGCTTAGAAAATTATATTCATAGGGGTTTGTATTGAGAAAAAGGGAGGAATACAAGAATTTATTTACATTCTCTATTCCTGTCTTCGCGTCACTCATTCTACCTTCTACTTTCTATTATATATACTTCTGATTATTCTTCGTTTGGTTCTTGAAAGTTAGTTAAATTGAAATAGTAGGAGTCAACATCACTCAAAAAAGATTTAAAATATTGAATCTAATTAGTTTGATACTATCATAGATTTTGGTAAAATGTAAAAATATATATATTTTTTTTGTCGAAAAAATGAATAAAAAACTATATCAAAACAGAAATGAAGAGAGACTTTACTTGTTTTCTAACTTCTCTTTCTTTGTTATTTTTCTAAAATCTGGTGTGCCGATTGCTTATAATAACGATATCTCAAATTTAAAACGAGTTATCAGAGTCGAGATTCAATTATAATACATTTATTTTAGCTGTTGAGACATCTAACCATTCTTCCGGGGATTCGTCCCGCCTAAACTCCTCCTCCCTGGGGAAAATAAGGTTGGTACCGAATATGAAGTGAGAAGGAAAAAACAAATAAAAAAAAGTCAAAAGCTGCTGAACAAATATAATTTAATCCAACGGCTATCTATCTTTTTACCCAATTTCTTTAATCCCAACGGTCGAAATTGAACATTTAAAATTTTAAACCCTCGTGTTTGTTCGGTAAGTAGCCGTTACATCACATTTTCGAATCAAATTCAGAATCATAATCACAAATCAAATCGTTTCAAGATCTTTTTCTCCATTCTTTCCATTCTGATCGTGAAAAAACTCACTCTCGTCTCTACAATGGCGGCTGTTTCAAATAGATCTCCTTCCTCAAATGCATCCAGGCCTAGTAGTAATCTCAATCCCAATTCCAGAAATCAAGAAAACAATCCTGAAACTAGGAAAAGTTTCAGTGGTGGCAACAATCCTTTAGGAAAACCCTCTATTCTTACTAATCTGAGGAGATTTGATCCCGTCACCCCTGCCAATACCCCTTCAGGTTGGTTTATATTCTTTTGAATTCTTTTTTTCTGGCACTTATTGTGACTCTAGTTGTAGTTTCTTGATTTTGGTATGAGGCTGCTTAATTTCAAAATTTCCATTTTCCTTAGTTTATTCATCTGAAATTTATTGTATCAGTGTGGTTGCTAGTTTCTTGATTTTGGTATGAGTACTGTTTTGGTTTCAATTTTCAGAAGTGGGTTTTGATTGTTTGTTCATTTGTGTTTGGAAGAATCTTCAGATTTTACAAGGAGATCGGTGGGAAAAGAAAGCTGCGTGGGTTTATTTTTTAACGTTTGTGAAGAAAAAGAGAACGATGAAAAAGATATGAATTTCAAGGCCGCAAAACTCCGGTCTCCGGCAAAAAATTCCAAGAATTTCATGTCACCTACTATTTCGGCCGCCTCAAAATTTACCCCATCTCCAAGAAAAAGGGTCTTGGTGGAGAGAAATGATCCCGTTCGAACCTCAATGTCCTTATCTGATGGAAAAGCTATGTTTTTTTCCACCTCGTCCACAGATGTTTCTGAAAATTTAGAGCCAAAATCTGACCTGGGATTTGACCAGAATCACTCCATTGATAGTTTCGTGGATGCAGAAGTTGCCGATTCTCAGAAAATTGAGGCTGTTCCTGAAGATCCTGCAGTTTCCAAGCCTTCAAAAAAAGTTACATTTTTAGATGCACCTACAGATTCTGAATCAGTGGTTACTGATTCTGATGAAAATTTTCTCGAATCCAGCTTAAAGAACAAGAGTTGTTGTTCAGATGTTTCCCCGTCCATAGCCCCACTCGATGCAGATCCATCCATGCCTCCTTATGATCCTAAAACCAATTACCTTTCTCCAAGGCCTCAATTTCTTTATTACAAACCAAATTCCAGGATCGACATGCTCTTGAACAAGAATAGGCTGGATTCGGATGAATTCATGCAACCAGAATATGATTTTACTGAAGATTCCACGTCTGAAACCATATCAGATTCCGAGCGCACAGAAGAATCTCAGGCGGAGGATCTGCAAGAGGAGGAATCTGGGCTTACTGCTTCAGCTGATATGGTAGTAGGCGTAACCGAAATGGAAGAATTGTCCTCTGGCGTTGAACTGCCTGAATCTTTACCGATCAGCTTGCCTTCTATTGATGACTTGCCAGAAAATTCGGTGCAGAGAATTGATAAGAAACCACGGGGTTTCTCTAGATTGATTTGTGGCTCTATGTTTCTGATTTTCGTGATTGCTTTTGCATCAATTTACATTACTCATTCTCCATTAGTTGATGAATTCGTTTTAAAAAATACGGGCTTCTCTGATTTTAGTGATCTTTATCACCAATCAAAGGAGAAATTTGATTGGGTTGCAAGACATATCAATCACTTCCAAGTTGATTCTTTGTCTTTCATTTCTGCCCTAATGAACAAGCTCGGTGAAGGAGAAATGATGGGCCCTTTGCAGTTCATGAATCTTACTGATCTTCAAAAGAAAATTTGGAACAATGAACATTTTCAGATCCATCAAGGATTGATGAAGGATCTTGAAGAAGATGATGAGTTGGAGGAATTTGCAGAGGAAGAAGAATATGCAGTAGATACTGATGAAAGATTTGATGAGGAAATTGAAGAATATGACAGATTAGAAACTGAAGACATCTCTCCTTTTTCTGAAATATTTTCTGAATCAGAGCCTGAGATTTTAGAAATTGTAGAAGGTGCCGATGGAGTTGCCCCTGAAGATGATCAATTAGCTGCTGCTTCTCAGGATCAAGAAAGTAGATTTGAAGCCAAAGATGTAGAAATGGGGACTGAGATCACTGATGCTGAAAATTTGGACGCTGAAACTAATGTTGGTTCTTCTACTGATGTTAATTTGTTGAACGATGAAAGTTCATTTGAAGAAGTTGATTCGTCTGGTGAAGCAAATGTCGAAAGCTATCCAGTACTGGAGTCGCCGCCACCTCAGACATCAGAAGAAAAATTTCACACAAATTACATCATTGGCATTTCTTCCGTCTTCGTGGCTCTATCGACAGTTGCAGCGCTCATATACTTGAACAAGAAAAAACCAAGTCTGGCCGAAGTTGTTTCGCAAACCCAACCATTGACGGTGAAGAAGCCGGACAATGAAAATGAATTTGCTGGTGGTACAGAGCACGTTTCCGAAGAAAGGCGGCTATCATCCACCCACACAGAGGTCGATTTGCTCGGTGGATCATGCCCTTCCGAAATCAGCAGCTTTCAAAAAAGTTACAGAGAGATGAAAGGAGCAGATGAAGTTCAAAGTTTAGAGAACAAACCAAAGAGGTATTCGAAAAGGGAGTCATTGGCTTCTTCATCAGGGTATTCCACTGGCTCCCCATCATATGGAAGCTTCACCACATACGAAAGAATTCCCACTAAACATGTAAATAATTTACTTTTAACTCTGTCTATCTGTGATTTTTTTTTTGCTAGTTTATTAATCCTAAATTGCACATTATTCTTTTTTTAAAAAAAAAAATCGCAGGCGAATAGAGACGAGGACATGGAAGTTGTTACACCGGTGAGGCGTTCTAGCCGTCTCAGGAATCAGATCACTTCTCCATGATAATCGCTTTGAACAAAGATCAGTTGTTTGTAGTTTGAACTTGGTTTTAGTGATTGGTGGTGGTGTAAGTTTGAAACACTAACTAATCGTAGTGTAGTATGCTTGCTGCATCTGTTGTTGGTTTCTTTATTTTGCCTTACACTTTTAGGCTTCCTTTCAACCAAAAATCTTGAATGTCATTCATTGTACTTGTTTTACTTGTAACAAATGTCACTTTTGGTAGAAAATTTAGGTGCGATGCAAGTTGACACGAATTAGATACAAAAGAAATTAATTAAAAACTTTGGAGCCAAAAAGTATAATATCGATTTTAATGAGCAAAACATGCAAGTAGAATAAACACAATAGATAAAGAAAAGTAACTAAAAATAAACAAATTACAGATCTTGCAATGCATAATCCATTAGTAAAGCTGCTACTGTGTTCCACTTCATTGAGGACTTGTACTCCTCTATATTGTTGTCCTTTGGATAGTTAATATTTATTTTATGAGGAGTATTGAATTAAATATAAAGATTTTATTTGATAATAAGAATATATTATTAAACTAAAAAATATATAACTTAGCTCATGCTTAAAAATATTATTAAGTAAAAAGTTTTTGGTCTTTTGAGTGAAACCCGAAAATAAAATTACCAGACTAAATTTAACTTGATTTGAATTAACAAATCAATATATACAAATATAGAGAAACTTGCTAAAAAAATAGAGTTTTTGCCCAAAACCGAGTAAATGATAGTAAATTATCTAACAAATGATTAAATATAATATGCAAATTAGTAAAAATAAAGCCCAAATGATTTTTTTTTTTTCTGGGGGAATTTTTCAACAAAGAAATATCAAAGTGGATCATTAAGCTTAATATATTTGTTTGATGAATTTTTTGTTGATTTCTTGAAAATATAATATTAAGTATTTGTAGAATATCAATATTTAATTTATAATGTACATTTGGTTCAAATATTATTGATTTTATATCTAAAAAATATCAGTAAATTATAATTTCTTTTTTCACATTTTATTTTTTTTAATTATATTCACTCAAGCCACCTAGCTAATTGTGGTTAAATTCAAGACTCTTAGAATCACTTTTCATTTTTTTCTTCTGATTCTGTGATTTCTTGGATATGATCATTGTTTTTGGAACTCGACAAAGCACCATATACATCCACGTACATATGTATATTTTGAATGTAATGGTTATCCAATCAACATACAAATAGACGAGTGACAACTGATCATTTATAATTCATCTAGCATCGAGATCTTCAAATTTGGACAAACTCTCGGATCAGAAATATTACCTAAATAAGACTTGACTTGACAGCAGCCCGATAGGAACATTGGTCCAGGCCAGATATAATACACCCGATCCATTCTAACGGCATGCTTGATAGAAATGAACTTATACTCATGATTGGTATGACATTGGAATAGAATAGTTATTCGTTCTCACTCCTAAATTACTCCTCATTTTTTATATTTATAAAATGTTTTCTTTATTTAGCTTAACTAATATAAATCTATATCTTCATAACTGATTTAAAACTTAAATTGAATGTAAGAAAACCCATAAAAATTTCTATTAATTTCTTACAAGGCGATAATGGAAAAAAATGGGGTTTTCATGTACATCATAAAAAGTAATTCAATGTAATTTATACCAAAAAAAAACCTAATATATTGAATATTTAGATAACAATTTAGTTAATTTATTTTTTAAAATATTGTATCGTACATGAAATTAGAATCTNAAAGTGGATTATTAAGCTTAAAATATTTGTTGGGTGAATTTTTTGTTGATTTCTTGAAAATATAATATTAAGTATTTATAGAATATCAATATTTAATTTATAATGTACATTTGGTTAAAATATTATTGATTTTATATCTAAAAAATATCAGTAAATTATAATTTCTTTTTTCACATTTTATTTTTTAATTGTATTCACTCAAGCCACCTAGCTAATTGTGATTAAATTCAAGATTCTTAGAATCATTTTTCTTTTTTTTTTTCTTCTGATTTGTGGTTTCTTGGATGATAATTGTTTCTGGGACTCGACAAAGCACCATATATATCCACGTATGTGTGTATATTTTCAGTGTAATGGTTATCCAATCAACATACAAATAGAAGAGTGACAATTGATCACTTATAAAATTCATCTAGCATCGAGATCTTCAAATTTGGACGAACTATCGGATCAGAAATATTACCTAAATAAGACTTGACAGCAGCCCGATATGAGCATTGATCCAGGCCAGATATAATACACCCGATCCATTCTAACCGTATGCTTGATAGAAAAGAACTTATACTCATGATTGGTATGACATTGGAATCAAATGATTATTCGTTCTCACTCCTAATTTACTCCTCATTTTCTATATTTATAAAATATTTTCTTTATTTAGCTTAACTAATATAAATCTATATCTTCATAAATGATTTAAAACTTAAATTGAATGTAAGAAAACCCATAAAAATTTC
>NC_133314.1:1367605-1368195 GCF_012295235.1 Primulina huaijiensis
TGTAAGAAAACCCATAAAAATTTCTATTAATTTCTTACAAGGCGAGAATGGAAAAAAAGGGGGGTTTTCATGTACATCATAAAAAGTAATTCAATGTAATTTATACCAAAAAAAACATAATATATTGAATATTTAGATAACAATTTATTTAATTTATTTTTTAAAATATTGTATCGTACATGAAATTAGAATCTCATTTGTATTTTATGAATAATTTGTAATAAAGTCAAAGGACGATTAATACTAGAGGTGGTGACTATTAGCAACAGACTCGAAAGTATTCAAAAGGTTTCCAACACTAATTTGGGCCATTGATTATGCATGGATTTTATACATAAATGAGCATTCATTTAATGGGGTTTTAAAATATTTTCAACAATAGTAATTACTAAATCGGATGGATTTTATATCAAATTATTTCCAGATCTTCAAAATATTTTTAGAATCCTCGTTATTTCACCTTTTATGGAAACAGAATACATCGAGTAAAAACTTTTGTTCTTGAATTATGATTTGTTTGTTTGTTTGTATTCATACAAAAACTCATGTGAGACGATCTCACAGGTTAGTTTTATGAGATATATATTCTA
>NC_133314.1:1372836-1403735 GCF_012295235.1 Primulina huaijiensis
TTTTCTGAGATATCAGGCTGATCACTGTTGTTATGTGAAGCTTGATGGTTATTATATCATACTACTGATATATGTAGATGATATGTTGATAGCAGGAGCTTGTCTGGAGGAGATTGATAGACTCGAGAAAGAGTTATCAAAGGAATTTGCTTTGAAGGATTTGGGTGCTGCAAAACAAATCCTTGGAATGTGGATCCTTAGAGATCGAGTGAATAAAGTCTTGAAGGTTGATAAGATTTCTGGAAGCAAGAATCCAGCTGATATGATCACAAAGGCTGTTATCATTGGAAAACTGAAGTTGTGTTTGATTTCNTTCACCCCTTACAACCTTTCCCAGATAAATCCGAAGAGCAGGTAGAAGAAGAAGAATCGGAACAGTTTTGGGGATGGTGATTAGTAGACATGATTATTTTTTTTGAAATTTAAAATTTTAGATCAGACGTTTCCGCGAATTTATTTTATTTCAGTTGTAAAGACAGTTGTTTTTTTGAGGAGTTATGAATAATAAACTGGTTTTCGGTTTATACTATGCTACGAGGCTGGTTGTTTCAATTGTGTGATTGTTAAACAACGCCGGTGTCAAATCCCGAGTTTCGGGGCGTGACACTCTGACAGAAAAACTGAAGGAGAACATGCACATCACGTAAGTATATACATATTGCAACAGAATGTAGGTTATGCATCCAATCAGTTGGTGCAATCATGTTTTGCAAAACCATTGCCAGAAACTGCTTTTCTGGGAACAGGAATACATGACTAAAATCCATATATATAGAGAATATTGCACATGGAGCATGGATGGATCGAGTATTGGAGGGTAGGGGGAATAAGGGCAAAATCCTAACCCCGACAACTCAACTGCAGATTGGTGCAAATTCAAGAGGTAATTAATTCTTCTCGAACAAATCCTCCCTGCCCCGAAGGAGGTATTCTGTTCGCATGGATACACAATAAGAAAACAATTATTCTGAAGTAGAAAATTATAAAGAAATGATGTTACATAGACTCTTTAATGTTTCGCAGATGAGAGAACGCTAAATCCCTTTTGTTACCTGAAAAACATCTGCACTTCAATTTTGTCCACCCTGCTATTTTAAGCTCCGGGAAAATCCAAAAAATTATTTTATTATGTTTCGAAATCAAAATATGCATTATTTGAGTTAAAAATAAGAAAATTAAGTGGCAACATTCTAGTATCGGGCATGCCATCACACCAAAAATTATAGTTGACCATAAAGACATAATTCAAATATTTTAAATAGTACTGTATGGTTGAAAAATATAGAATCAACCTCTAGTTAAAAGCAGCTATCGAACCAGTCAGGAAGAGGGTTATAGGAAAAAGATTCCCCAGGCAGAGACTGTTCTCCCTTCGTATAAATGCATCGATGAGTGTGAGAATTTCAACTTTGTTATGAAGGACAAAATCATAACTCCCATATTAATCGTCCTTGCTACTACCCAACCTTTGAATATGTTAAAACATCGGTTTCAAACTCATCTTTAATATTGACATCCTTAATCAATCCAAAGTATACAAAGGTAACTAAAGTTTTCTAGAAACTACGCCAAGAGACCATAAAATACTTTGTTTGAACAGGTAATACAAAAATCCCAGAACGAAGAAAAGAAGTTACATTCTGTTAAATGATCAAAATTCAAAGCTAACGATGAATAACAAAAAGTTTTGTTTCCTGCTAAGGATTGGTACATAAAAAGGACAATAAAACAAGCAGATAGAGTGCAGAACGTTCCATTTATATAAAACAAATTTGAAAGCAAGAGAACTAAAGAAGAATTCCATTACCTCCAAGAATGCCTTCAGAACCCACAAAAAGGTTAGAATTATAGTTCCATTGACCGCAAATCCGACCTACATCCCAAAAGAAATTAACAACCAATTTCAAGAACGAAAACTCTCTTTCAGAGAAAAATTAAAAGCGGTTGTTTTAAACAAATAAAACAAACCCAACAGTAAGTCTCACAGCTCCATAAACCTTGATTAATGCTGGTCGTTTCCTTTTTCCACAAGGTTTCAGTTTCTTTGCAAACAAACCTGTTGTACAAGTGCATCCGACTTGGCTAAAAAAGCACTCTAAACAAACAATTGGACCAATGCCAATTAAAATCATGCGATGTCATGAATCTAAAAACAAACTTTGCAGCCATAATGGCGACTAGATTGTTGGAAACGATTCACAGCAAGCTTGACAAAATATTTTCATTGACCAAGCTCCGAACATGAAAAATGAGTGAAATTTTAGATGCCAACTTCTTATTCAACGTCTTGGAGTTTGGATACAGTACTCGCAATCTAAATGCTTTATAGCATGTTCAAACATCAAGATTAAGAATCAATCATGCACTCTCAGGTGGAAAATTTGATGGCTTTCAGAATAGCAAATACGCAAAGAATTCGAATTTATTCTCAACCATTCAAGTCAGAAGAAATCAAATCTGAAATGGAAATGGCAAATATAACAACTCCATTACTACGCCACCTTTCTCAGGGATGATTAACTAGACGAAACACACCTAAAAAAGCCATTAACAGAGAAATCAGTCCTACCAATTTGGTGGAGATATGAATAGGAAGAACAGATTTAACTGCCTTGCGTGCTTTCCTCGATACCTTTTTGAACACATTCTCCACAAACCTGATCAGGAGATCCAAGCTCCTGTCTTCCCCTTCATCTTCTTCATCATCCTCGTCATCGTCATCAAAATCACCTCCATAGTCACCCATCACCATACCACTTCGCGAGCTCACTCCCCAAAAACCATTATTGTGAATTGGATTCCGACCTTTCTGTTCAATTTTAAGAAATTCAGGTATTAAATAAATCGCATTATAAGATGTTAAGTTGCAATTGCACACTTCAAGGAAGAGTGCGACCTGGAGGAGGAGAAGAAGAGTAGCGGCGGGGCGGCGCTGCAATTGCAGGAAGGTGCTGATTGGAAGATGAGAGTTGGTGGAGGAATAGAGAGACAGTGCTTGGAAGTTAGCGGAGCAAGGCCGAGGTTGGATAGATACGGTTGTCGCCGCCATGAGACCGGCGACTGGAGCTTTCTCTACCGACTGAAACAGGCAGGGACTAATTTGGCTGTGTTTATGTGAGGACTTCACATCTTGCTTTATTATTTCAATTTTCTTTAAAATCCAAAAATTTATAATTATATTTCACTTTTAATATTTAACTTGTTTTATCTACAAAATTATCTCAACTTAATAATAAATTCATAAATAAATATCTGTTTGACGAATTAATCTGATCTATATTAAAAAATAATAATATTTTTGAATAAAAAATAATATTTTTCATCAACTAAGTCAATTTAGAGATACGTCTTATAAAATTGACATTTTCTAACTTGACATGTGAGATGTTTTTTTGTACAAACAGAGAAATCTTTTGTAATTTTTTTTGTTACAAGAGAGGGGGATCACCCGTCATAGAACTATTAGCGTATGATAATTTTTTCTCAAATATCATATTCTCATCTTGTCTTCTTCCATGATTTCATCTATGCTTGCTGGAGGGGTCCGGATAGTTCTGTATACTCTTTGGTACTTTAGTGCTTCCGAGGCCAAGTAATCAGTTGTCCTGTTTTGTTCTTTGTAGATATGCTTGATCCTGATTCTCAGTCTCTATTGAAGAGATTCATACCGGTAGAGATCAAATTAAGAATGGACGAACAAGGCATTTCTTCTTTTTTCAGCCACTTCACAATTTTTTCTGAATCGATTCCAAGTAAAATCATTTTGTATCCCGATTTCCATGCTAATTCCAACCATTTATAGACGGTCCAAAGCTCATCTTCCTCAACCGAACATCAACCAATGTGAAGCCCAAAATCCAATCCCCAAATTCGTCTCTCAAAATTCCTCCTCCACCAGCTTTTCGAGCTTTGTGGTTGCAACTTCCATTGTGAGGGCCCGTGCACTTAATTAATATTTAATTATCAAACAACAAGGATTAATTGGTGTAAACAGCGAAAACGAGTTTAAAAACGTTCATTAGGGCCTACAGAAATTTCGGCATGACCTCCCCGTAAGTAGGACATCCCAAAAATCTCAAAACACAACAACAATAATATACGCTCGAAAATAACATCAAGTTCACAATCAACCACACAAACATCCTACAGCCGCACTGGCCAGGACTAGACACGACATACCACAATTAAAATCCCAAACAACATAAAAAATATCACCATACAGCTACACAGGGCATCTCCCTGGCAAATGTATCAAACCAGCATAATATATATAAATATCTGGGAACTCTGACACAAACCGACTGACTACTGGGTACCACTCGCTGACGCTCCACCAGACGCGTCAAATCCCCTGGAATGACCTGCTATGGCATCAAAAACAACCACAACATAAAAAGAAAACAGGGGTCGGACCCCAGTACGACAAACCAGTAAAATCACGACGTATATAAAAGACATGTAATAATACCAAGTAAATGCAATGATATGCGATGCATGAATGGTAACAATGGAATAACGGATACCAAATGGAGTCCAAACGAATAGCATCATCAACAGTAACAGTGGCCACCCGTGCCAGGAATGCAGCATCAAATCGCCGCTCGTCCATGCACGTAGCATCGGGAATGCGAGTAGCTAAGTCGCTCGTCCCTAGCTGTCATCTGGGAATGTGGCTAATCCTAACCCACTCGTCCCTCTGATGACTCAATATATCTCAACAGAATCAACATAAATCGCCGTCAAAGGAGTCAAGGCTCAATATGTTATGTCAATATAATTTATGCATGAATGCATCAGAATAAACATTCAAAGCACGTAATAGCAAACAACATTCACCGAATATTCTTACACGTCAATATAAGCGTCATAATCATTTAGGTTTGAGCGTACCTCAATTACAACTTCCAATACCACGGTAAATTCTTAAGGACTTCCTGATGAACTCGTCCAACGATAAAACCTACAATATACATTCGCTATACACTTCAATACAATGCATTCCAAATGACTAAACCAAAATAAATCGGCTCGGTTAAAATTCGAAATCCGGGCAGCCTATATAAACCTTATACAATCTGAATTCAAGCTTAATACCTCAATAAACGAAACTAGAATACACAACGGTAATTTCGCAAAGATGGCTCGCCGGAAAATGTCGCCGGAAACACTGTTCACGATCTGAAAAACGAGCTGGAAATTAGGGGAAAGCTTAGTACTTTACTATACAAACTAATCCACCAAAATACCACTAAGAATTGAAGCCGAAAATCTTACCTAGAACCGAATCGAAGCTCACGCACAGTGCTGGAAAATAGGACCGATCGAGCTCGTAACCTTCCAATTCAAGGTAGGAAAGACTCTAATATACTGGAGGAAGAAGATTGCTACGCCGCTACACTAAAAATCTGGCCGCTGTGAGCATCGCACGCTTGCTGCAGAAGAAGGAGAAAGGCGATGGGCAAGGCTGGAGAAGAGTTTCTGGATTTTTGAGCGTACTGATTTCTATCAAATGGGTTTGGGTATTTAAAATTAAATGGTAATGGGCTGGGCTTAGTTTAGGTATTGGGCCTCACATCCATCAACATTGAGTGATTTCCACCCTAAAGATGGGGGTGTCCATCTTACTATGCAGTTGGCATATCTCACATTGTTGGTTGGCATGACCTTTTTTGAAGAAAAAGCTGCTTTGATTTCTGAAAATTGGTTCTTGTCCCACTCCACTTTGGTACTTACATCAATTTTCTTGTCATAAAACACCAATTTGTTTCGTCAGTACCAAATTCCCCAAAGTGTAATAGCAAAGAACATGTTCCAATCTATTGCCATTTTATTGTGTCTTCCCATGTCCAGGTTTTCTTGCAACCACTCATCAAAGCTGAAGTTCAAGTTCTTTTGAAATGTACTGGTGGGAAGAAGTCTAACCCAGACTCTTCTTGCTTCCTTACACTTACGAAAAATATGGTCCACGTCTTCCAGGCAGTTTTGACACTCAACGCATAACCTGTTGGTAGAAAATCCCCTTTTAATTCTCTCGGCATTACTCATTATCTTTCCATGTCGGACTTTCCAAATGAAGGCTCGTATCCTAGAAGGCACTTCCAGTTTTCATATGGCTCCCCAAGAGGTGTCAGTTGTCTGTTTTTCCTTGTCCGTGATCAGTTCATAGGCAGAGCTAATAGAGAATTTCCCATTGTTGGTGATTCCCCAACAATCACTATCCTCTATGTTCTCCTCTTCACTGGATTTCAGAGCATATTCCCAGGGGTAATAAACTTGTTTGCATGAAGTAAAGGGGAATAGAATTGAGCACAGATTGCACTAATACTCAACCGTACTGACGCATGTACCATTGTGATTATCCCATCAAATTATATATACATTACATCTTCGTTATTCTAACATTTTACGCTCACAATTATTTCAAAAGTTTATGCAAATTTTAGTCTCTAAAATTATCTGTTCTTTCATTTGTTTATTCTCTAAATTCTTAAGCAGTTCGAAGATGTCAATCATGAAGACTTGCCTTGCAATTGAATTTGAAGCCATTTTTCATTGAAAAATGAATGTTAGAAATGATTGGGGCTTCTCATCTGAGGAAGTTTTCTCATATGTAATTCAATTGTCAATCTGTCCGTGGTGAAATGATTCTTCGCCTCCACCAAGATGGACATAGAAGCATCATCTGCACCATCAGTGGTTCTAACCATATTATCTCTCAGAAGTTTTCCGGGGAAGCTTTGGAACTGCCATCATAATCGATGAAAACAGGAAATAATCATGGAGCTTCTTTCAAATAAAGAGAGGCCCATTGGTTGGGCTAAAGTTTCGGATACCAGAGGGCAACATTGACATCTGGTGTATTGGTTTCTCTCTGACTAGAAATCATATTTCGATTTCAGTGGAAAATCATGATCTGAAGATGGAATTCTGTTTCGTGGCCACTATCGTCGCCAAAGTCCTACTGCACAAATCAGGGACCTATGAAAAAATCACCCAAGAAAAATTTCAATATATAGTTGTGATCGCCTCAAAGACCGATGTCAAATGGTATGACATTTTGTTCGAGAGCCTGTGAGATGATCAAGAATCAAGATGAAGGATCAATCATAACATTTAGCTTTGCAAATATGCTATTTGTTTGGGTTGTTGCAGCTGAAATTTGAAATTACAACCTATTTATTATGATTTTTGTGAGTTATATTTTATGTGTTGAAAATAATCGATTAAGGGTAATATGAAACTAAATATAACTTATATGCATTTTATCAGTTAATATGATATCTTAAGGTTATTATATAAAATTTTATAATTTTGGGATCTTATATCAATTATTGTGTTTTTTTTTACATAATTATTATTATTATTATTATTATGAATTAAAAAATTATTTATTCTACCCATTTTTACTTTTAGAATAATGTTAGGTAAATTTTTATAAATATTGGATTAATATGCGATTTACTGGGGATAATTAAATAGATATATTGAACTCGAACACTTACTATGACATAAGACGAAGTTCAAAATGTACTTGGAAAATATATTTTTTTATTACTAAGATATTTTAAGGCACTAAATAAAGTTTAAAAAAGCCATGAGATAATACCTGATATTTTGGTAAATTTTAGGATAATTCATATTAAAACTTTGACTTAATTAGGAGATATTATATTATACTAATGATAATCACCATAGTCAATATGATTGGTTTGAATTTTGCATTCTCACACTCATCTACAATAAGTTATTAAAGTGAGGAATTTGTATGTTTTTCTATAACTTTTTGACATTTGGCTTGGAAATTATGATATCATACGTTCTCAAATGATATTCACTTTATTGGCTTTTTACACATT
Organism: Primulina huaijiensis; assembly: GCF_012295235.1. NCBI lineage: Eukaryota > Viridiplantae > Streptophyta > Magnoliopsida > Lamiales > Gesneriaceae > Primulina > Primulina huaijiensis. Next base: position 1,380,693 of record NC_133314.1, read on the forward strand.
TGCATAACTATTGTATCTTCTAATCTTGTGGATGTATATGAGATACGGTACTTCTCAAACGATTGCTTCTTCTATTATACCAAATCATCAACCTTACTGGTATCTCTATTAATGATCAAATTTATCATCGTGATCTTATCTTATTAAAGATTTTATTTTACGTATTTCACTCGTTAATGTTAATATTTCGTCATAATCTTATTGAATGCTTTAATGTAATGCTCTCATTGTAATATCATCATACTAATAATGATTCTCATTAAGTTTCCACTAAATGAATTATTGGTTAATCATCGAATGAATGAACAATGATCTAATAATCGAATGATTGAAAGAAGCTCTAGGATTATTTTATAATCGTGATAGAAAATTAAATTATTATAATATAATGAATTAGAGTTGGATTATATATAAATCCAATATCATCAGCATATTTCATGTCTATTAATTTTAAAAAATTGAAATATTAATTAATATGATGATAAAAATAGGAAAAAAAGAATTGAAGAAAGATGAAATTTTGTATGAAAGTAAGAACAGAACACCTTTAGTAACCTGAAAATTTAGTGAAATAAAAGCATTTTCACATTATGATTGTATGAAAAGAAAATGAGAAGAAAAATTTTGAATGATGGAAGAAAAGGGCAAGAAAATGAATGCAGGATCTGCAAAATCTAACACTCAAAACCGCGAGAAGGGATCCTGGAAACATCTCGTTTGTTTGTCAGGGCGTGTATAAATAAGAAACAGCGAGTTTCAGTTTAATCCCACCAAGAAACCCTCCCAAACCGCTGCCCCGTGTTGTTTGTTTGATTCAAGATCCCGCAAAACAACTGAGAAAATTATTCAGCATCATCGCTCTTTTTGTTTGTTGTTTCCGTCCAATCGTACTCACTTTTTTTTCCCAGTTATTGTTAATGTTATTCTGCCCTGCCGTGATATATTGACGCTTGGCCAGTTGGTGCATTCACAAAACGGAGCCTCTTCTCTTCAATTCCAATGTAATTTCATCGCCTAGTTAGCCCACCCGTGATTTGTGATTTTCTTTTTACTGCAATGGGCTCTTGGTTTTGTAGTTGGGTTATGGAACTTTTGCATTGTTGATAGGTTTTTGCTACCTTTTCTGCGGAGGATTTCTTGAGCTTCTTCTTTGCAAAAACAAGAAATTTTTTTTTTTTGTTGGGCTAAAAACTACACGAAAAGCAACCTTTTTTTTATAGCAGTTTATATTGTGTTGGGTGTTTCTTTAGGGTTTACCTTCGAAAACAGGTGTGTTTATGTATGCTTTTTAGAATTCAGTTCTCCTGTGGCTGCTGAGTTATTAGCTGTGGCCGTATCAGTCATGATTAACTTGATTGAATTCATGTTTTATAATGCCTAATCATTGGCTTTTTAAGCGACTTTGCATGGAAATGGAGATTTTTGAATGAAAAAAAATGTCAAAAAGAAGAGGTGAAGTGAAAAGTAAAAAAAATGAGAATAATTTCACGAAGATCTGAATTCCATTATGAGATGTATGTTTCAAATATCCATTTTTTTAATATTTCTTGCCATGATCTGTAGGTTGGATCTGACTTTCTGTACTTTAGGTTAGATCAATTTGCACCCCTGTTAATAATATCCTTGCAGATGATATTAGTAGAAGAATTGAGAAAATGCTATTGTTCTGATATCTTTATGTTATCTCTTTGTTGAACAATCACAAGATTCATAATATTTTTGTTATCGGTCCGAATCACGTGTGGAATTGACATGGTTTTATGTTTATATATTTTTTGGTGTTGACACGAGGAAAATAAGCAATGATTGTTACCACAACTAAATTAATGGTTATGTCCAGAATTCGTTACTATTAATTTTTTCAGGTGTGGTCAACTATATGTGTTATATAGTTACTTTATGGATCTTCTTCCTTATATTCTTTCTCCTTTCACATTTTATTCTGTAATACTAGGTTTTGTGGTCGTTATCCCTTTTATTTGTTAATATATATTTTTTTTCATATGACCATTAGCTCATTCAAATATATAAACTAATATTTGGTGCTTTTGCATTATTGTTACAGAAATTGGCCATTATCTTGAAATGGCCAATAATCCTCAGTTCACTGGCATGCAGGTATGGATTTTAGATGGTCTCATAAATATTTCAATTTGAGATTGGTTTTTAAAGTTATGGAAGAAATTTGAATGTTCTGTTTGTGTATATAGGTCCTTGTGCATTTATATTATTTTCTACGTAATATGTTATTCTTATTTTGGCTATTTAGCTTAACGTATTAAACATCTCATAATACTAAAGTAGAAAGGAATCTTCAGGCGAGTAACTCAAACAACTAAAAGAGAAACACTAATTATAATTTATTGAGAAGCCTTCCATATCCTACTAACTACAGTTTCTTGAAGCCTCTGCACCTACAGTCTGTCACATTATAATGTGCCAAAAATTATGAAGTGCAAAGTTATTTTAAAAGATGACAAGTTTCAAATTTAAATCATATGAATGATGGTAAAATAAATTTTGCGGATGGAACACTTGTAGCCTTGCAATGTGTTGTAGTCAGATACATGTCAAAAACCACAACTCCCTCAGCAATTTAGAAGCATTCATGGCATATTTGACAACACACTTGGATTTGCATCTATAACATTGATGACGTGTCACCACTCATACATTGTTTTTAGTTTCTAATACTAAATCTCTTTTGACGATCTTATTTTCCAGCTTTTTTATTTTGAGTAATTATACACGCAACGAGCCTTATTCCTTTTGTCTTTATTAACATGATATCGTGGGAAAAAGGCTCTCCGGCCTCGCATAGTTGGTGGTCATGTGGGTCCTCCTCCTAGTCCTCTTCCTCCCATGTCGATGCAAGTAAGGTTTACTTGGATCTTATTTCAAATGGGGTATTTTTAAAGGTTTTCCTTGTAATCTTTGCCCCAGAAGAACTATTAATTATCATTTCATTTCAGTTTCGACCAGCAGTTCCGCCCCCGCCCCCGCCACCGCCACAGCCGCCTCAACCATACATTCCTGTGACTCCTCAGCAATTTCAGCCAGTTGGACATTCAAACATGGGGATGCCTCCTCATCCCATGCCAATTCAGTATCCTCAAGGAGCGCCACCGCCTCCCCCACTCCCCCCAGCTCAAAGAACTGGTCTTGTTCCGCCGCAAGGACCACCGCTGCCGCTGACAGATTTCCAGCCTAATAGACCTGTGATGCCTGCTCCTGTTCAGCCTCAAATCTCAAATAATTTCATGCCTGGTTTTTCTGGTCCTGTTATTTCTCCAGCGGCATGCACTGTAAATATCCTCAGAAGGCCTCCCTAGTTGTGAAGTTGTGTCTTTCAAGGTCATTATTTATTAACATTTATGGCTTTGTTTTTCAGGTATCCTCGTCATCTGGTGGCCTACAGCAAATGAATGTGGGCTCAATATCTCAGAATCAGTCGATGCCCCAGACCAATGTTCCCAATTTTTCTATCAACGGACACCCATGGTATCCTATGGGAAATCAGAACCCGCAATCGACCATCCAACCACAGCAAGAGGTGGAACAAGGTGCTGGAGGACAACCGTGGTTTACAACTGGGATCCAGAATTTAAAACCTGTTACCCCTTTGCAGCAGATCGGGGAGCAAAATGCTAGTGCACAACAATTGTTTCCAAGTGCAAATCAGAATGTACAATCCGGAATACCTTCTCAGCAGAGTGAGGAACTCACTGTCATGGTCAGTCCAGTGACAATTTTCTGAAGTAGTTCTGATATTCCTTCTCTGCTGTATGTAAAAAATAGTTGGCCACTCCACTTTCTTTTGTTTAAGACTACGATTCTTGATGTTTTTTTATTTCAGGGGACTATTACCAAGCCTGCCCTCATCGAAAAGGCTTTATCAGAATGGAAAGAATACTGCTCTCGTGATGGAAAAAAGTATTTTATTTGTTAAGCAACTTATATCAAGCTATTCATATCGATTGAAATGTTTTCTTTGTTTTATGGTATTTGAGCTTGTTAACATCTCTGCTGTATGAATTTGATGATTAATAAATTAACTTGACTATGATACGTTCTATAATTATGTCTGCACAAGTGACTAGAAAGTTTATTCCGTTTGAGCTATGCTCTTATGTTTTCAGTTGTCAAATCCTGATGTATCTCAACTGCAGATATTATTACAACAAACGGACAGGGATTTCTCTGTGGGAGAAGCCAGTAGAATTGATGACCCTGACTGAGGCGAGACATACTTCAACCTTTGCTTTAGATTCGATTTATTTCTTGTACTTTTCCATTTTGTTTGAGATAATGACACGAGTTGTCCCTGGCTCAATTTTTGTAAATGTCTTGTCCTCGTGTCATTTGCCCAAATGTTTTCGATTGAGTCTTTTGGTGCATCATTGGAATCTGATTCCCTAAAATGACACTCCTTAATCACAGACTTCCATATTTTCCAGTTCTTTTTCTATGCTTGATCAATTCATTTCACGATGTTGTAATATTACAGAGGGCTGATGCATCAACTGGCTGGAGAGAGTTCACTACTCCTGAAGGAAGAAAGTGCGTAACTTAATAGTTTTATGATTTTTGCTTCTATTGCGGTAAAATAAAGAAAATCACTCATTCGTTTTGTTTTCTGCAAATTATGTTAATTCTAGATTTTTTTAACAGGTATTTCTTCAATAAAGTTACCAAACAATCGAAGTGGGCCATTCCAGATGAAGTCAAGGTATTCTTATCTGATTCACCAAATATTGAACTTGCTAAAATAGAAAAATAACTATGCCACTTATTTTATGGTGTTTTTTGTCTGACATGTGTAAATCGCTGTATAGTTGGCTCGTGAACGGGCAACTGTGATTTCATGTGAAGGAACACCAGTAATGAAGCATGTTACTTCCCATGCCTCAGCTGGTGTTCCTACTTCTGAGATCTCGGCTTCAATTCCGAATGCAAATAATTCATCTTCTCAGGGTGGTCAAAAAATTGTTTCAAGCCCAGTTTCAGTGGAACCTGCTGTTAATCCAGAACCTGCAGCCTTTTCTGGATTATCAGGCAAACAAGAGGAGGCTGCTTATACAAGAGTAGATGTAACAGGATCGCATAATCCTTTAGAAATTGCTGCTTCAATGGTTGCGGCAGATACATCTGTTCCCATTGAGCTTGACAGCTCCATGACTGCACCAATGTATTCCATGTTTTCTTTAGTTAACCATTGAATATTCTTTTGATCCCCTAACATCTTAGCTTAAATGCAATACTGTTGCAGGAGAACTGCTAATAGCATATCACCTCAGGAAGCTACACCACCGTCTGTCGATGAAACTTCAAATGGAGGTCTGGAGGTATTACTTCTTTAGTTTTTATTAATGTTTTTTGGTACTAAAAGATGCATTTTGTTACTCATTTTTCTTAAAATGTCACGTTGCTTGTTTATTTTTCTGCAGGAAACGAATGAAATATCTGTGATATCTGGAAGCGGGAGCATCATTGCACCTGAAGAGAAAAAAGTAGAGCATGGACCTGTTGTCTATGAGAGCAAAGAGGTATTGTGGATTGATTATGTTCCTGTTCTATAGCTAATTAACTTTTGCTTGAGGTATTAAGTTGTATGAGGGAAAGATCATTTAGAATTTTTTTTGTTAATCCTTTATTTAGTTTAATGACATCATTCTCTCCTTCTATCTCTCTTTCCCCGGCTTTGGCTTTAGGAGGCGAAGAATGCTTTTAAAGTTCTTTTGGAAACAGCAAATGTTGGCTTAGATTGGAATTGGGACCAGGTTGGTTGCTTTTTTGGACACTCTTGAAGATTTTGTGAGAAAATCTTTGATATAGACACTGTATCTAAGCAGGCCATGAGAGTGATAATAAATGACCGGAGATATGGTGCACTAAGAACTCTCGGTGAAAGAAAGCAAGCTTTTAATGAGGTGATTTTGCATTCACTACAATGATTTTCTTTTGATGGTTATAACCTCAGTTTAAATGTCTCTAGTTGTTGCTTTCAATTTTCTGCCAATAATTATTTCGAGTACGTTTGTGATTTGTGGTTCAGTTTGTGGGACAAAAGAAAAAACAGGAAGTTGACGAGAGGCGGGCCAGACAGAAGAAAGCGCGGGAAGATTTCAAGAAAATGTTAGATGTTAGTAGATTGTTCTGACTCTACTAGAAATTGCCATTAGTTCTTTTATCATCAATGAATGTTATGACTTATGATTCCATAATCAAGTCATTCACCCCTGTAATAATTTATGCAGGAATCAGAAGATTTGACTTCATCAACAAGATGGAGGTTTGTATTTGTTTTCTGGTTTTGTTGTTAAGATATTATTAATTCTGTTTTAACATGTTGAAGTATGGTCTAGCCTTCTTTTCTTACGTTGCTGATTGATGTTTTGTGATAACATTGGACGGATGGTGCAGCAAAGCAGCATCTATGTTTGAAAATGATGAACGTTTTCAAGCTTTTGAACGAGCTAAAGATCGTGAGGACCTCTTTGAAGACCATTTAGAGGATCTGAAGAAAAAGGTATTGTCGATAGTTTGCTATTGGCATTTAAGAAAATGAGGTGGTCACGATCAGAGTAAACAAGCTTTTAAAGGAGGTTTGGAGGGGTGGGGGGTGATTCTGTCCATCATTGGCAACTGAATAACATAACAAGGAATTTACATGCGTACACAACAATGATTTGCATTCAATTGGACCAAACATTTTAGAAATACATGTAACTTTTTTCTTGCATATTTCTTTCTCGGTTAGGAACGAGCAAAGGCTTTGGAGGAGCGCAAACGTCATAAGACAGAGTATTTGGAGTTTCTAAAATCTTGTGATTTTATCAAGGTATTTTTCTCTCTACATTCATTCTGTTAGTCCTTGAATCTGTGCGGCAGACTAACATGTTGCTTGTTTGTCTTATTTACAAGGCGAGTAGCCAATGGCGGAAAATTCAACATCGTTTAGAAAATGATGGGAGATGCTCACGCCTAGAAAAAATTGAGCGCTTGGAAATCTTCCAAGTAAATATTAGTCCCTATATTCCCGTGAAATCGCTATTAAGTTATTTTGTGCATGAGATTTGTAGTCATTGTTGTTGGGCTGTGTTTTAGGAATATATACGAGATCTAGAGTTGGTAGAAGAGGAACAAAGAAAATTAAGAATGGTAATATAACCAGATTCTTTTCTGGCATTTATTTGCACCTTCTTCTCTCCCTTCCCCCATCCCTCCCTTCTCTTCATCTGTAAACCATTTGTAATTGCTGAAATAGGAGGACATGAGGAAAGCAGAACGTAAAAACCGTGATGAATTTCGAAAGCTGATGGAGGAACATGTTGCTAATGGCATACTTACTGCCAATACTCATTGGCGTGACTATTGTACAAAGGTTGGTTCTATTTTACATATGAGACGGGTTGACCAAGAACATGTCTTTTTTTTATTGTGCTTTAACTTCAACTTTGTTTTAGGTGAAAGACATGCCCGCATATCTGGCAGTATCTTCGAACACCTCAGGGTCTAAAGCAAAAGATCTGTTTGAGGATGTCATAGACGACCTTGAAAAACAGGTAGTCCGTCCTTTTTTTAATGAAAAAAGATTATGAATCTGAAAAATTATTTTCTGCTAATGGTCTTCTTATGTATGACTAGTATATGGTATTGATCCTTGGTGACTTGAAAAAATTAATATGCATCTTTGACACCTTCACATGTGTCTTTGTGCTCATGGATGTGTTTTCCAAAATGGGAATTGAGGTCCTGATGTGATAGAACTGCCGAAAAATATTCTCCCTTCATTTGTTTGGTTTTAAACGAAGTTTGCATACTTTGCTTAAAAAGTATCCAACGGGAATGATGGCCAATGTTGTTGTATTTTAGCTTAATATCTCAATGATCTTGGACATATTTCATTGCTTTTAATACTTTATAAGAACTTTGAAGCACTGTGTTTTGATTCTATGTGGGGCAAAACTTTGTAGGTTATGGAATTTGAAAGTCATTACATTCCTATACGCCTTTCAAAATACGAGGATATTCACCACCTATACACTTGACGATCTCTCATGTATAATATGTATTACGTCGTGTGGAAAATAAAGAAAGATAAGGAAAAAAGATTGCGAACTTGAATTGTAGATGACAGTAAGTTTCCTGGAGAATGTTGTAGATCGTTGTTTAAATCTGTGACTTGCTATAATCCACTTGTATATGTAAGCAAACAATCGTATTTTGTATTTACTCCAATTATTTCTTAATCATCATTAGAGTTGTGATAGGTCAATTTACAAGTCGTAGGGGGCAATACAACACACTGTAAATCAATAGTTAATATATGTGCCACTTATTTTCCTCCTTTCATTATTCATGGTGCTTGTACATTATGTGTTATTTTGATAACTCAATTTCAGTATTTGGAGGACAAGGAGAAAATTGAAGGTGCAATAAAGAATGGAAAGGTCTTGTATTGGCTGTCCCTTTTAGCATTTTTGGGAATTGTTCAATTTATCGGTATACCAACTTAGGTTGTGGTTGCAGATATCATTGTCTACATCTTGTACTCTTGAAGACTTCAAGGCTGTGCTTCCCAAAGAAATTACATCGGCAAAAATATCTGACATCAACTTAAAGGTATACTGGAAAGTTATGAGGTCCATACCATTATATTGTCAGAAAATTCAGTTAAATGTTGTTGCTAACCTATTTTCTTGCAATTGACCTTGTAGGTTTTTTTTTTGTTCGTTAGCATTTTATAATGAAGATGCCACCAACTAAATGTCTATTTCCCTATCCCCACTTATAAAATCACCTATTCGTGTCATTGTACCTGAATACATAATTATAATTAAAAATGGCAACAGAAATCTTGTGTCACTCATTAAATTTGCACTAAGTTTTAGGCCGTTTCACTCACTAATATCTACTGTGGCTTGTTACTGCTCTTTTCATTACTTCTCACTTGGTAATCTGGCTCATTGTTGCTGAATTTTTGCATCTCATGTATGATCTTATATATGTTGATCAGCACATTTGATCTATCAACTAAAAGTACTTGAACCTGGTTGCTAGTTCTGTTTTCTTTCTTTTTCTTCCATTGCTTGTCTGTGTTTATAAATATGATATACTCAATAGTTTCATAATATTGCAGCTTGTATATAATGAGTTGATGGAAATAACTAAAGAGAAAGAGGAAAAAGAAGCTAAGAAGCGTAAACGTCTAGCTGAAGATTTCTATGACTTCCTGTTTACCTTAAAGGTACAGTAACACCTATGTTGAATTAGTAATGCAAGTTCATTAAGTTCTAGATTTACTTTATAGTTATCCTACAACACTGTTTAATATGTTAAGCAGGAATTAACAGCATTCTCGAAGTGGGAGGATTGCAAACCACTTGTTGGAGATCGGTAAACCTCTAATTACTAAATTATTATAACTTCTGTTATATTCAATAGCAAAAATTAGCATGTTTTAGTTTTTGAAGATTTGGCTTCAATTCATTGTTTTTTTCGTGCTCAAATCTTGTAAAACATGAATAATTTTAGTGGCTCAAAACTTTTACAGATGTGTAATTTTTATCTATAAATGCAGTTTAATGGTTTGTGCTTTCTACATTATCCTCTGATGCTCCCCCTTTCTTCCCAACCTTCAGTCAATCAATTTGTATGAATATGCCCTTGGACAGGTTTCTTGGAGACGAAAACTTTTTCCAGGAAATCTTTGACAACTTCATTATTGAACTAAAAGAAAAGGCAAAAGAGAAGGAGCGAAGGAGAAGAGAGGAAAAGGTATTAAAATTTCTCATCACCTTTGTTTTGTTACATAATTTTGGGATTTGTATATTAAAATGAAGAATTGTTCTAAAGTTTCCGAGAATAAGATGACCTTTATTTCTTTTTTCTATGTGCGATCCCGCACTATTTTCAACCTTTTATAAATAGGTCGAGACCTTCTTGATGATTTGCTTAATTATTGCTTCTTCTTCTTCTTTCCTTGGACTGATCAATTTAATGTAGATATTGTGTTTACCGTGCAATATGTGGACTAAACTATGTTCTTCATAGGCAAAGAAGGAAAAAAGGAGAGAGGATAAGGAGAGAAAAAATAAAGATCGGAGAGCTGAAAGCAAAAAGGGTAGGGAGAGACATAAGAAAGGTGAAACCGATAGTGACGACTCTAAGTCTCACAGTTTCGAAGAGAATAGAAGGTCGAGAGACAGAAGCAAGAAACATCGGAAGCGGCGTATGGATCATTTTGATGATGCCAGTTTCGATGCTGACGAGAAGGATAAGTCTAGTTCTCATAGACACAGCACTGATACCAAAAAGTCGAAACAGGTATCTTTTTGTGCTATTAATTAAATACAGGTATCTTTTTGTGCTATTCATTAAATTTTGCACAAATCATAGGCTTTAACACCTAGCAGTATTAATCATGTAATTTAATAGATTGAGAAGCAATCTTCGACCGCGGATGTGGATCCTGAAAACGAGAGCAAGAAACACAAAAGGGATCATCGGGATGGTCGGAACAAGGCTGTTGATGTCAAGGAGCTGAATCATCAGGAGCCGTGCGAGGATGGAGAGGTTCGGTAGCATCCATTCCATGCATATGTTTCTTCATCCTCTTACTTGCATCTTGTGTATAATATGCGATTGCTAGGATCTCTATTTTTGTTTTACAACTACAAAAATTTTTGTGTAGCACCTATTTTGGTCCTTTAGACTACAGGAACTTAAAATGTAATCCAACTTCTTTTAAATCATGCTGTTGTTCAAAGACTGACACAGTTGAGCCATTTTTGAACTTGGATTCATACCCTTCCTTCCGGTGTCTATAGTTTTTTAGTTTGAGACGACATTAGCCCATCCGGTTCGAGAAAAATCGGTCCGGAATCAGTTGGGCTCACGGTATTCTCCCTCTTTATATCTTGTTGTCTATTATTTTCTAAAATAAATAAAAAATTAAAAGACGAGTTGAAAATTTTAATAAATTATGGGTCATATATAATATAATAAAAAGAATGTCAAATAATGAAAGTTTCCCCCAACATTAAATACATGATATCAAAAACTATTCAAGGATCGAGATGTCTAAATTGCTGAGTGCGTAGATAGCGAAGTCGGGTCCCCTGCACGAATGGATGCATGCATGGACGATGGGATGATTGGATTGACCACGTTCATTGAACGCCAACTTGCATGATACAATCCCCCCACCCACTCTTGCTTGTACTTTGCAGTACAGTCGTCATCATATTGATTTGTGGTATATATATATATATAATTCAAGATTATTTTTTGAGACCCTTCACTTGGGGAAGAGAAAAAAGAATCATGAAATTTTTTTTCCTCTAAAACATGGGGTTTAATAATATATTTTAATCTTGAAATGAAAAATATTCAACTGCAATTAATGGTTTATTTCAGCCTATCGATGTGGACATTGTCTCCATGATATGATGAAGGGCCAAGATTTGCCATGCATATATAGGACCTACTTTTTTTTAAAAAAATTGTATGTGTGGCAAGATTTTACCCGTTGAAATAAAGTGAGGGTAGTGTCCACGTAGGTAGGATCTCATCTACCGCAATTAATACACGTTACGTTAGTAAATACCAGTGTTCTAAAAAGTCCGTTTAAGCTTGAAGCTCGACAAAAACGCCCTGCTTCGGAGAAAGCGAAAAAAAGCGGTCAAACTGCATAATTAAGGTGCTTAATTAAACGTGCTTAAGCACAATTAATTTCAGGTATTTATTTTTTAATTTTTTTTTATTTTGAAGGTATGTTTTTTTATTTTAAAATAATAAATTAGGTTTATAATTTAGATGTTTATTTTTAAATTTTAATTATGATTAAGCGTGTCTGATAATGATTTGACAAATATTTAATTTTTTTAATGTGTTCTAATTGCAAAAAAAAGTATAGATTGTAATTTTGATATTTTTATGATTTTATAAATATGAGAATTAATGCATCGGACTTAAATTTATCATATTTATGTATTATTTTATCTATTTATTGGTTTAAGATAATTACAATTACACTAAAAATAAAAAACACTTTTTCAGGCTTAAGTCTGTGCTAATCTCGCTTAAGCTTGAAAAGCTTGAAGCTCGACATCCACACTTCGAGGCGCTTCACGTTTTTTAGAACCTTGGTAAATACCGTAACTTCAACAGACGGTGAATTACACCAATGTTCACTGTCACTGATTCAAAGCACGTGCCCCAAAGAAAGAGGGCATGAAAAGTGTTCTAATTCAATTCATAGAGTATGTGAGTGTCATGAATTTGATTCATTTTCGACATTTTGACGGGCTAGAGTCTATCTCATAAAGTTTATTCGGTATGGTTTATATGGTTTATCCGGTGTGTGCTGAAAGACAATGATTACGGTACCATTGTCATAAAAAAAGTTAGGAAAAGTGACGAAAAAGAAATGCAGAGATAAGAGTAAAATGCCATGATAGTTAGTCTGTATGCAGTGGGTATAATGTAGGATTGTCAAGTGGATTGGGAACAGTCCTAGGTGAAAAATTAATTGGGGCACATACCCAAAATCGGACTAGTGTTCGAATCATCTCTTACAAATTGTGACAAAGGATTGGGGAGTTTGTCTTGGTTGGGACAAAAATATTTGTCCTCCATACTCGGTTTTCATCCTCAACCCAACATTATCAATTATCAGAGAATGAATTGTCCAATCATCCCTTCTTTTTTTGTGTGTGGTTCGGGTACAACGCAAGGGACATTTCTTGGATAATTTGTTTCTTGCTTTTTTATTATAAAATTATTGTCTTTTTTGTGTTATTTGGGCATAGTGCACGCACATTGATTCTTTTTTCTCTTCTTGTCGCATAATGTATATATATTTCACTATCAATGCATGAGGATCGGAGAGTTATTTAAATATGTTTAATAATTGGAAAAATGATGATATATATCATCAAAACACACTCTTTTGGAAAAATATTTGGAATTTAACGTATGAGATGGATCAAATTCTATAGAGTAAAATCAATATTCACAATTGTTAAGATTGGAACTTGAATCTTAAATCAACCTCAAAAGCCAGCTGAATGAGAGATGATTGTCCAAATCCATATATGCAACTCTAATAAACTCTATCCAACCAATGTGAGACATCTTAACAGTCCTCTCTCACGTCCAATGATAAAAAAACTGAAGCATAGAGACATTAACGAGTGGCTCAATAACTCTATCCAACCGATATAAGACATCTTAACACCTTCCTTTCACTCTCAGGAAAGAACAACTAGAGCGTGAAGACATTAATATGTATCCCAACTATGAACAATCCAATGCATAATAGTGAGTCTAAGCTCTGATACAAGGTTAAGATTGAGACTCAAACATAACTCAATTTCAAAAGTTAGCTTAAAGGAGAAAGATTGTCTAAGTCCATGTACGGAACTTCCAAATACTCTAGTTAACTTATGCAGGACATCTTAACTATAATTTATTGTTATTATTATCATTATTTTTTTAACCCTTTTAGGATGATATCGCTTGCTTGTCTTTGTTCCATTCATCATATATTGCAACACATTCAAACCCACAAAAGGCTACTGAAATCAAATATTTTAGCTTTTTTTTTTTTTTTTTGGGTTAACACCAAGCTCCCAAATTAAATGAGGATAAATAATTGGCAATATAAAAATGGGGCATGTTGCCTTAGGTCAGGAAGATATGAGGCAGGATCTATGCACTTTAAAAGGATGAATTATGAAATATTCCAACATATTATTTTGTCATTTCCACTCTTCTCTGACTGCCCATAACCTAGGATTAATTACACCACTTTTACACATAAATCATCCTACCAAATTATTGCACCCTACAACAATATGTAAAAATTTCATTCCATCCTATACTTTAAGGTACTGTCCTAAGTGTTGATGCAATTGTATAAAATAGATCACGTCCGATTTTTCATGTCGTCCAATACATTACGTCTCGCATGAAAAATCATATGTTATTAATTGTATATATCATTGAATCAACTCTTAATTTGGACAATGTCCTATGAGTAGGATCGAATTAACAATTTATCTCAAAAATGGTATGATACCAATTTATTTCATTCGAATTAAAATTTAAAATTCGGATGTAATGAAATCAATTTTAGTTTTTTTTTAAAAAAAAAAATTGTTTTGGAGTCAGCTCTTGAAATATAATGATTAGGCTTGCCCATTTTCTAGAATTAAAATATATTTGATATAAAAATCCATATAATAATTAGCATTCAAATTAATTTATTTTGTTTGTTTCTCTCTAAAAAAGAATCAATTAACTCTAGGAAGTAGTACTCCTTTTGGAATGTGCCATTCTAAATTTTTTATTTAAAAAAATTTTGAATTTTCATTGTGAAAAATATTAATAGATTAAAAGTCGAAGGGTCTCATAATTTAGTGAGAAAAAAATTATTTCCATTACAAAAATTACATATTATTTAGTCTTGAGTGCTTGTCATATAATTATAAAGTTACTCGAAATTTAAAAAACCGTCGCTAATAGTCTCGTTTCTTGTAGTACGTATGGAGAATCCAAAAGTATTTATCATTATAGAGTTACACGAACATTGGACAGAGGAAGCATGCTATTTTTATTTTATTTTAATTTGTTTTTTCGGTTTGAGTAACAGCATGTCATAATTTTGATTTATAGGAATATGTATTGGCTGTCACACGTGATTATAACATCAATAATATAATCGAGGCAAAAACTTGTGTGAGACGGTCTCACGGGTCGTATTTTGTGAGACGTGTATCTTATTTGGCTCATCCATGAAAAAAATATTACTTTTTATACTAAGAGTATTCTCTTATTTGGGTCATCCATGAAAAAATATTACTTTTTATGCCAAGAGTATTACTTTTTATTGTGAATATCGGTAGGGTTGATCGATCTCACAGATAAAGATTCGTGAGATCGTCTCACAAGAAACCTACTCAAATATCGAAGGTTAAATTAAAGTTATTATTGTTATTATTTTTATTATTATTATTATGTATTTAAAGAATTGGTTGGGGGTGTATGCTACAATTTAATGATCGAGCTGAAAATCAACAAAATTAATCATGCATGCATGTTTAATTTAATCACCATATATATATATAACTGTTTAATTAATTTCTTACAAATGGCATCTAATTATTTTTCATATCTAAATAAATATTGATTTAAATCTATAAAAATATTATAAAATGGACAAGAATTAAGGTCTTCATTTCTATTTTTGTTTTTTTATGGACAAGATTATCCTTAATTTCCCATGTTAAAAAATGTAGGGAACATGGGGGCTCCATATACACAAAGACAGACAAAGAAACAAAAAACAAGAAAGATTGAAAGAAATTGCTCAAATATTTCCATTATTAATTTGTACACAAGAAATAATGCTAAATCTTTGAACAAAATGAAATTCAACTCCCACAATTTTTTTTAAAAAAATTTCATTTTCCAAGCATCATTCCCAATCCCAATCCCAATCCCAATCCCAATCCACTACATTCAAAGCTAAAAATGAAGAGAAAAGGAAAGAAAAAGGGAAACATCTCTTCATGAATTCCCTTTTGACTTAAATAATATCGAATGTGCTTCGAATCAACATCGCTTCCCTTCAAACCACCTGCAAGATTTGGAGTCCAAAAACTAAATAAATATAGGACAAGACAAATTAATAAATAAATTCTAAGGTAAATGGATTAAATAGTACATATCCCAAAAAAAATTTATATATATACTTAACTGGTTTTGGTACTGCTGATTTCCAGAAACTGACTGGAAAAAATCATGAGTCTCGTGGTAATTATGAGCTCTACCCTGAAAAAATAAAACTGAATAATAAATTTACTTTTTTTTATATAAAAAAAGATTTACATATATATATATAAATAAATATATATATATATACATACTTCAAAATGAGTCGTGGAGTNTTCCTGTAAATTCATATATATCTCAAAACATTAAACAAACGATTCATTACAAAAGAACAACATAAATTGATTAAGGAAACAAGCTTACATTGGAGAAGCCAAAGAAAGGAGAACTAGCAGTGTCATCGAGCAAATTGGAAGAAGACTGATGATATTCATTGATATCCTTGATTCCACGTCGATTTTCTTCTATTTTCTGTCTCTTGAGATTCTTTCCAGACAATGCAGATTCCTTGACATTCTCGCAATTATAAAAGCATCCTCCGTTGTTGTTGTTGTCTTTTCCAGTAGAACCATTGCTGTCTTCTTCGTTCAAGTACTGTGGAGGTCCCGACGAAGCATCGGAAACCATGGATAAATGATCTTCATCATCATCTTCTTCTTCATCGTCGAAGAAATCGTGTTCTTGGACGTTGCTGAAGGCCTGTGGTGGAGAGACGGAGGAGTCATGTCCAAGGTAAAGCGTCCAGCCTGATTCACACCCACTACTGCTGCTGAATTCTTGGTTATCTTCAAAAGGGCAAATGTACTCCATTCTTGTGAGTTTGGTTCTTGAATTTGGAGTTCCTTTGAGTCGATTTTATGTTGGTTTTTCTTGTTGTTTTTGTTTATAGCGTACGTGTGGGGATGGGGTAGGGCGAGGGGGGGCAAAAGACGAAAGAGAATGAGGATGAAATCTTACAAGGGTTTNCTTCCCACAAACGGCGCCAATGATGTGACTTCGTTGAAATGGATGAGTCGGGTANAAGGGTTTTGTCTTGGGAGTTAAGACTATTGAGGGTCTCACTTTGCCACTTGGATTTGTAATGTGGATGGTGGTTGTATTTATAATATATGAAAATTCGCAAAAACTCGTGTGAGACGGTTTCACGAGTCAATTTTATGAAACAGATATTCTATATGGGTCATCCATGAAAAAGTATTACTTTTTATGTCAAATATATTAATTTTTATTGTGAATATGGACATGATTGATCCGTCTCACGAATAAAGATCCGTGAGATCGTCTTATGAAAAACCTACTCATGAAAATTTTGAGGATTTTATTTTTATATTAATATTTTTAATTAGGATGTAGCTTGGTAATGTATATTTTCCATATGTAGATTTATGCATATATAAGATTTCGTGTTGTTTATTTGTTTCTTACAATAAATAATAGTGAGGGGAAGGGATTTTTTGAGGAAAAAAGCGATGAATTTTAGATACCAAATAGGATTTGGGTTTTGGTTCTTTTTTCTATAGAGTGCTGATGTAACGCGAAATATATCGACATTTATATATATCATATCAGTGCTAGCTATTTTTTAGTATCACGTCGACACTCTGACGGAAAAAGATAAAAAGTCAAAACATAATCTAATTTGTAAGACTAAAACCCAAATTTAAATATTTACGATACCAAAACACAAAATAACCAAGAGTCGATCTTTCATAAGACGGTCTCACGGATCTTTATTCGTGAGACGGATCAATTATGTCTGATGTGACTTCGTTGAAATGGATGAGCCGGGTAAGGAGCTCCAACGGGTCAAATCAATAATTTATAGTTTTTAGGGAATTTGAGTGAAGATAATGGCTTCAATAGCACCTGCTAACAATGAAAGGAACTCGTGAATGGGCGCCGGAGGGGTGTCCGGCGTGGCCACTCCGATGCTTAAGTCAGCAAGTTGAAGATGAACACAAGCAATATTATGGGAGAAAATATGTATAATGCTTAAGAGTTCAAAGATTTCAGAATCCGTAAATGACATTAATACCTGCTATTTATAGTAGAAGACGAGGTAAGTACCTCGATTCCAGTGCTATCTATTGAATATGGTAGGTCGGCTGCCCATACCCCATCTTCTGATGACTTCTAGGGCACTCCAAACCCAAGTTGTTCTGACAGATTAGACGTCCTGTATCAATCATACTCGAGTGTGGTTCAATTCTCGAGGTGACTCGGGCAATTGATTACCCGGGTACTTATATGAGAGCTCGGGCGATGATTGCGCGGGAGACCGGGCTGTTCGAAAAATACTTGGGAAATATGTAGTGCTCGGGCTCTTGATAGTGTCCGGGTCATCAACGACCCGGATCCTTATGGGGGTATCACCACCCATCCCTAAAATAGTCGGGCTAGAGCTTGACTCGCTGTCCCGATCAGTCCAAGATAATTAACAGTGCATAAAATTGGAGTCTTCAAATATCCCATAGATGAGATGAAATGCTGAGACCTCCTGTCCCCTGGATTCATAATAACTTATTGTTTAACATTCTTGGGCCCTGTCGCTATTACCACGATGACACGTGTCATAGCATGAATTCCCGCCTAAAAGACGTTTCGCATTTCGAGAAGTGGATAAGTCTGACGCCTTGATAACCGTACACGTCTTTTCACCTCTTGGCCCCATTTCCAAAAACGTATCCTAGACGTTCGTGCATTTATAGATCAACGGCTGTGATTAGATCCTTCCTCCTATACATAGCCATTCACCCACTTTTCAATCGTACTAACAAACTGTCATCCAGGAAACACAATGGCTGGTGCAAGCAGTTCGAAAACTCCGAGTATGACCGAAGCCTTCAAGGAATCTGCTCTAGAGATTCGAAAATCTACTATGGAAGATGAAGTGTTTCACGCAATTCTTGACTACTGGGAAGAGCTTCAGGGGCTGAAACTTCTTTATGATTCTGGAGAAGCTATCACTCCTAGCCTGGTGGCCAAACTGAGGAGAGTGCGAGAGCACTTGCATATAGCTGAGTGGGTAGACGTCTTTACAGATGGTCGTATCTACCAATTAATGCTTCAGAAAGAAATAAAGATCCTTAAGCGTATTGCCGATTCAGACAGCTTCCTGAAGACTTCCACCGGACCTTTAGCTGCTTGGGTGAAAATATGGATAATTGCTGTAGAGGAAGAATATGATGATGTAGTACGTGCTAATGTCTATGGTTGAATAAAATACTAATTCTAGCCGATCTCTGTCGTTACTTTGCTGTAATCCCTTAAGTTTATCGGTTGATACATATATATCGCGAGTGGAACAAGATTAATTGATAAATCACAATGCCAAGCCTTAACATCTCCCGGGCTTTCCTTGAAATGCCCGAGCCTCATGCCTCCCGGGCTCTGAATACGGTGCTCTGTCGGTTATTCTTCTCGGGTATTCCAAGAGACGTCATTATGACACACGCTTCGCATTCATATCATTTCATGTTCCAAGAATCTGTTAATTCCGATACATTGATATTTGTAGCTCCTTCTTTCTTCATAAATAAAAAACGTTTAGACTAGCACACGGCTCTCCACCTTCTTCAACATTAAATAACACATGTCTATAAATAAGAAGATGAAAGCGAAATAAGAACAATAATCCAATATGCCGAGCTCGAGTGAGTCTACCGCTTGTAGCAGTACGCATGTCATTGTCACAGATGAGATGCTTCCTTATCTAGAAGACTTGAAGAAGACTATTGAAGAATATATCTCGGTAAAGGTAATGTCTTCATGGTTCAAGATTCAAGATCTCCAGAATTCTTATCAACATGGTTTGACATTTACTCGTTCCCAGAGAGCAGTAGCGAGAAGATACAAACAACAATTTGATGTCAACCATGTTACAGAGCTGGCCACTGATCAAGTTCTCCTGCATGCAATGTTATGGAAGGAGTGGCATCAGCTAAAGAAGATCTCATCTGCTGAATCCTTCACTAGTTTAAGAATCCATGAACTGAATAATTGGATAGTTGAATGGCAGGATTCTGTAGATTCTGAACTAGCTGCTGTAACGTGGCATAGATTATTTCATCAATAAAATTTTAGTAGATGTAATTCTTTGTCTTCCTCTTCTTCTGCCAATGAATTCTGGGCTTTAAAATGAAATGTCGGGTTCTCACACCACCCGGGTTTAAAATAAAATGCTGGGTTTTAATTAGAGTACCGGGGCCTCAAATCTCCCGGGCTGATAATAAGATTCCGGGGCTTGATATCTCCCGGGGTTAACACAATATGCCGAGGCTTCGTGTCTCCCGGACTTTAAGTAATGTGCCAGGACCTCAAATCTCCCGGTCTTTCAATATATGGTGCCGGGGCCTCAAATCTCCCGGGTCGTTGATGAGGTGTCAAAATGACGTGTGTCCTTTCATTCCAACGGTCAGGAACGTTTCGCCTTACGAGGAGCCGATAAGTCTGACACCTTAATAATTGCGTGTGTCCCTTCGTACACCGGCACATTTTTCGTGGTGCATCCTGATCGTCCAAGTGTGTTTGGATCGACGGTCGAGATCCGTTCCCACAGCCTATATATATTAGGCCTCTTATTTTCGAAAAAACACTTACAAATTTGAAATCTCGGCGAAGCCCTTGCGAATTTTTCCATTGAAGTTCCTCCGCGCAAAAACCCTGCGCTCCGACGATTCTCCACCGTCTTCTTCCAAAAAAAAAAACTCGTAAGTTTTTCCTTCAAATTATGTCTGAATCTACTTCTTCGACTTCAGGAGCCAATGCGCGAGGCTCGCCTAGTTACGAGTCCACCGCGCTGCGCTCTGATTCCTCTCCCTCTCCGCCTCGCCGCTCTATTACTCGGCCTCCTAAGAAACCCTCAACTTACCAAACTACACTAGTCTCTTCCAAACCCTCCTCTTCGAGCCATGCCCGAGCTCTTGCAAAGAGCAAGGGTAAGGGTAAAGCCCGGGCCTCGAGCCCTCTTTCTTCCGAGACCCCAGGAGTTCCCTGGTTCTCCTCCATGAGTAGCACTCTGCGCTCGGGGGCAGAAGAAGAGCTCCGGGCTCTGGGCTCTATCCCCTCCACTTTTCCCATTCTAATCCCCGGTCCTTCTGATCGGGCAGATCATCCTCCACCCGGCTATACTACTTTTTTTCGGGATCAAGTTAGAAATGGTCTCCGATTCCCCCTCCCTTCTTTTTATATCGAGGTTGCTATGTTTTTTGGTGTACCTATCAACCAACTCCATCCTAATTCTTTCAGGATTATGGCATCGACCTATGTCCTTTTCAAAATGAACAATCTTCTCATCACTCCCCTCATCCTTCATTATTACTTCACTTGCCGATTTGGGGATAACGCTTTTTCCTTGACGGCCCGGTTCAATTCCCGGTTCCTTGATGACATCCCTTCTTCCCAGAAAGGACGGAAAGGAAGATATTTCTTTCTTCAACTTCCGACCCCTCTATCTTGCCAAACTGGTTTTCTGCTTTTCCTACCCCACAACCTACCCTTCCCAGGGATTATAAGTATGAAGAACCATACCTGATAAGCCAGAAATTAGTAGAGGGTAAAAAATATCCCTCTACTTCCCTTATCTCCGCTGACAACCTGATAGCGTACGGGTTGAGCGCCCGAGCCGAGGACCCCCTGGACCGGGTAATCGATGAAGTTGCAGGCTCGGGTTCTCAACCTGGTAATGCATTTCTCTTCCCTTCTCTTATCTCTTGTTCTTTGTTTATACTTATTTAATTTTTCATAACCCTATTCCTCTTTATACAGATAACCCCAATATGCAGGCGGCCTTTGCCAAGAAGCGGGCAGCTGAGAAGGAAGCCCGAGAGAAGGAAATAGCAGCTCGCCGAGCAGCTGTTGAAAAAGAAAAGCAGCGGGCTGCAGAGGGGCAGTCCGGAGAACTGAAGCTGTCCAGGGTAGCACTCCTCGGGTAATGACTGAGACTTCGGAGGAGGCTGAAGATTTCATTCCTCTCAGTCAGAGGAAATGAAAAGCTGCTGCGGACCCCGAGCTAGTTGTTCTCAAAGATCTCCCTGAGGACGGCCAGGGAATCTCCCGATGTGCCCAATCTCCTCCCCTCCGTCCTCCTTCCGCTGAAGAACCCGGTCAGGAGCTCCCTCCACCTGATCAGCCTTCTCAAGCCAATATCTTTTTTGAGGGGGCTACTTCTACTGGCGTCATGCGCCTTAAGCAGATACTCAATCCTGCTGAGGAGGCACTTTTGAAGAGCAGTCCCGCCAGTGTTAGATTCTTGGAGGGATCAAACCGGCTCCTATCTGTAAGTTTTATCCCTTCTCTTTCTTTCTTAGTTGCTGGTTTGCTGCCCCCCCTTCTCTTTTTTTATTTTATTTTATTAACTTCTCTTATATAGGCGGCTCATATGATCATCTCGGCGTTTGAGGAGGTGGCCGTAGTGGCCACGAAAAAGAGGCAGCAAGCCCGGACTGCTCAAGAAATCAATGATCAACTTCAAGGGGAGCTTGCTCGGGCTCAAAAAATTTACGAGGATAAAACGGCAGCAAGCTTCCCTAGATCAACAATTGGCCTCTGCCCAGATTGCCCGGGATGAAAGTGTAGCCTGGGAAGAGGAGCTTGGGAGGCGGATTGCCCTCCTTGAGTCCCGAGTTGGCTACCTTGAGGATGAAGCCAATATACAGCAGCATCGGGCCGTTGCTGCAGAGGATAGGCTTAGGCTCCTGAAACTGACTCAAGAGGAATGGCGAACCGTCTTCCTTCACTCTTCGGAATTTCAAGTGGCTGTTGAAGACAAGTCTTACCACTACTTCAAAGTCGGCTTTCAAAAATGCCAGGAGCAGTTTGAGGAAGAAGGCCTAATCCCATCAAATAAGGAGGGCTTCCCGGATATAGATAAGGCCATCGATTCCCTTCCCAAGGACGATGCTGCTGTCAAGGAGGCCGAGAAGGCTCCTGAAGAGGCCGGAGAGCGATCCACTCCAGTAGACGTAGATTGAATATGATTGTAATTCTTTTCAATTTTCCTTCAGCCTTCGGGCATAAATTATAACTCTCTCTGTATACATCGGTTGATTTTTTTTTTTTTTTACGATGCTCAAATATCTCCTCAATTACCCATTTACTAGAACTCATAATAACTACAAAAATTTCCAAGTGTTATGAATTAACCGGGAGTTTTAATAAATAACCTGGACAAGGAACCATTTATCCGGACAACAACTCGTGCTCTTAATATATGCAAGAATCATAGGTCTTTTTAAGTCAAGACATAGGCTTGAATAACCGTGAAATATGAATCTTGGATCGGAGGGCGTATCCCGGGATTAAAGAATGTCGAGGTTCGGAAACCCAAGCCAGGGTGTAGCGTCCTGGGCTTTTAAGAACCAA
>NC_133314.1:1404117-1408168 GCF_012295235.1 Primulina huaijiensis
CATGTCCCGGGACTTGTGAATGGTCGAGGTGTGGTTCCCCGAGCCAGGGTATAGTGCCCTGGGCTTTTAAATTGGTTCTTCCCGAGTCTAAGATACGACAAATAATATAATACTTCTCTTTGAGAAAAACAGATCTTTCATTATATCTTCAACCAATCAATTACATCTTTTAGGCATAGTACTGCTTTAAATTAAATACATTCCAAGGCCTTTTGAGAGAGCGTCCTTGCGTGTCTTCTAAATAAAAAGATCCCGAGCTAACCCTCCGGGTAATTTTATAAGGTCCTTCCCACCGAGCTTCTAGTTTCCCAACATCCCCGACAGGATTGACTTTTTTCATGACTAAATCCCCTATTTGAAAATCTAAAACTCGGACCTTTTTATTGTATGATTTCATGACCCGACCTCGGTATGCTTACATTCGAATTATTGCTCGATCTCTTCTTTCTTCTACCAAATCCAATTTCATGGCCCGACTTTGATCATTGCTGTCTGGATAAGATTCTATCCGGGGAGAAGTTTGCCCAATTTCAACAGGAAGGACTGCTTCAGAACCATATACCAGGTTGAAAGGAGTTTCTTGAGTAGGTGCTCGGGGAGTAGTTCTGTACGCCCAGAGAACACTGGATAATTCTTCCACCCAGTCTTTTTCCTTGCCTTGTAGCCTGGTTTTCAATGCTTGTACAATAATTCTGTTAATAACTTCTGTTTGACCATTAGCTTGAGGGTAGGCAACAGAAGTAAAAGATTGAGTGATTTTCATTTCATGACACCAAGATGTAATTCCTTTGCCCTGAAATTGTCTCCCGTTATCTGAGATTAGTCTTCTGGGCACTCCGAACCGGCACACAATGCTCTTCCACAAAAATTTCAATACTTCCTGTTCAGTAATTTTAGCCAATGGCTCGGCTTCTACCCATTTGGAAAAGTAATCCACAGCCACCAGCAAGAACTTCTTTTGAACCCTAGCAGTTGGGAAAGGACCAACAATATCCATGTCCCATTGATCAAAGGGGCAAGATGCCCAGATAGGCTTCATGGGAGTGGCCGGACTGTGCTGGAAGTTTGAGTGATGTTGACATCTCTTACAAGCCTGGACCACTTGAGCAGAATTCTGGCTAAGAGTTGGCCACAGAACCCGGCAAGCATTGTCTTCCGGGCCAAAGCCATTCCTCCGAGATGCTCAGCACAACATCCCTCATGTATTTCTCGGAGGACATAATCCACTTCTCCTTCAGATAAGCATTTTAGCAGAGGTCCCTGGAATGATCTTCTGTATAAGATTTTATTTAAGAGAACAAACCTGAAAGCTTGTCTCTTGATTTTTTGAGCCCGAGTCCTGTCTTCAGGTAATTCATTTGTTGTAATGAATTTAATCAATGGCGTCATCCAGGAGTCCTCGGGTACTGGTAATATTTCTTCCTCGGTGGACAGGACCAAACGGGAAACATGCAAAATTTCCCGGGTGTTGACTTCTGATAATGAGGCAGCCATTTTTGCTAGAGCGTCTGCCTCTACATTTTCCTTCCGGGGTATTTGTTCGATACTCCAATCCACAAAGATTGCTGCCTGAGTTTTTATGAGCTGTAAATATTTGAGCATCCTGTCATCTTTTGCTTCATAAGCACCCTTTACCTGCTGAATGATTAATTGTGAATCAGAATACACAATAATACGGGAAGCTCCAATCTCTTTAGCAGCTCGGATTTCCGCAAGGACAGCTTCATACTCAGCTTCATTGTTAGAAACCCGGGAATCAATTCTTAAAGCCAATTTAATCTTCTCTCCTGGAGGAGATATTACTACAACACCTACTCCACACCCTGCAAGGCTAGACGCCCCATCCACAAACACCCTCCATACTTCATCTTTATCGGGTTGTACCATCTCGGACAAAAAGTCTGATAAGGCTTGTGCTTTAATGGCCACCCGGGGTTTGTATTCGATATCATACTCTCCTAATTCCACTGCCCATTTGATCATTCGCCCCGATACTTCAGAATAAGTCATGATCCTGCCTAAAGGACTATTAGTCAAGACAATTATTTGATGAGACATGAAGTAAGGCCTTAGCTTCCGGGCAGTCATGATCAAGGCCAGAGCAATCTTCTCCACTTCACTGTACCGAAGCTCGGGTCCTCTCAGAGCATGGCTGACATAATAAACAGGCTTTTGATCGGAGCCTTCTTCTTTTATTAGAACCGAGCTGACAACATACTCTGTGGTGGATAAATAAACAAATAATTTTTCCCCGGGCTCTGGTTTCACCAACACAGGGAGCTCTGCAAGATGGATCTTCAAGTCCTGGAAGGCCTGTTCACATTTGTCATCCCATCCAAATTGCCGGGCCTTCCTCAAGACTTAAAAGAAAGGATAACTCCTGTGTGCTGATCGGGAAATAAATCGAGAGAGAGAAGCAATCCTCCCAGTCAGCTTTTGTACGTCTTTGACAGATCGAGGAGATGGCATGCACAGCACGGATTTGACTTTCTCTTGATTCACCTCAATGCCCCGATCTGTCACTATGAATCCCAAAAATTTTCCACTCTTTACGCCAAAAATGCACTTGTCCGGGTTAAGCTTGATTCCGTAATGTACGAGAGTGGCAAAAGTTTCTTCTAAATCGTCAATAAAGCTGGCAACCTCCCGGGTCTTGCCTAGGATATCATCCACATAGACTTCCACGTTTCGTCCCAGCTGTTTCTCGAAGACTTTGTTCATCAGACGCTGGTAAGTAGCCCCTGCATTCTTCAACCCGAAAGGCATTACAATGTAACAAAATGTACCTCCCGAGGTGATGAAGCTGACTTTATCCTGATCACTCTTGGCCAGGGAGATTTGATGGTATCCCTGGTATGCGTCCATGAAACTTAACAATTCGAAGCCTGAGGTGGAATCCACCAATTGATCGATACGGGGTAAAGGATAATGATCCTTGGGACAAGCCTTATTGAGATCGCGAAAATCCACACACATGCGCCACTTCCCTGTTGATTTAGGCACTAATACCACATTCGAGAGCCAAGTAGGGAATTGAATTTCCTGAATGTGACCGGCTTTCAAAAGCTCTTTTACTTGTTCATCAATAACTTTGTCCTTTTCAGGGCCAAAGTGTCTCTTTTTCTGCTTTATCGGGTGAGATCCCGGGAGAATATTTAGTTGGTGCTCCGATATCAAGGGAGAGATTCCCGTCAACTCCTGTTGGGACCAAGCAAAAACATGAATATTAGCCTTTAAACAGTTAAGTAGACTGACCCGGGTGGATATATTAAGATCTCGGGCCACCCGGATCTGCTGGCCTGGTCCGATCTCCACAACTTCCTGCTCCTCTTCTGCCACGAAATGCACTTCTCCCTTCTCAACTGCTCTTCCACCTACTTCATCAGTTCGGGCCTTCTTCCCTGTCTTCTTTGCTTTGCTCTGATCTACCCGGACAGCTTCTACATAACATTTTCAGGAGGAAGGTTGGTCTCCCTGGACTTCACCCACTTTACTACCAACTGGGAACTTAATCTTTTGGTGATAGGTAGATGCCACAGCTTTTAATTCATTCATAGCTGGCCTCCCCAAAATGATATTATATGATGAAGGGGAGTCTAAGACATTAAAAGTAGTCATCACCATTTTCTTGAGATCCTGGGAGCCCAGGGTTAATGGTAGGACAATCTCCCCTTCCGGGTAAACCACATGGCCAGCAAAGCCAAAGAGGGCAGTTTCCACGGCTTTCAAATGGTAACCCTGCAAATCCATCTGCACAAAGGCATCTTTAAAAATTACATTTACAGAGCTGCCCGAGTCAACAAAGACTCTCAAAATGTCATAATTTGCAACCCGGGCTTGGATAACCAGAGCATC
Organism: Primulina huaijiensis; assembly: GCF_012295235.1. Classification (NCBI taxonomy): domain Eukaryota; kingdom Viridiplantae; phylum Streptophyta; class Magnoliopsida; order Lamiales; family Gesneriaceae; genus Primulina; species Primulina huaijiensis. The sequence continues at coordinate 1,407,973 of NC_133314.1, forward strand.
ATTGTGGGGTAGATTCACCCCCTTTAAATCTTCTGGGCCAAAACTGATTACTGCCTCGCTCCTTCTCATTCCATCTACCTCCATACATTCCCTCCTACTCCTCGACTTCCTCGCCCGGTTGGAGTCTCCATCAGTAGAGCCTCCTGATATCATTTTTATCAACCCCGTAGCAGGGGGTGAATTCTTTTTTGTCTCA
>NC_133314.1:1409454-1425699 GCF_012295235.1 Primulina huaijiensis
CGGGAAGAGGTTCCCGGACAATGATATCAGTAAATGGGCAACCCTTAGCAGTAGCTCGTGAAATGCTACGACTCTCCAACTGCCCTTCCAGAACTTTCATTTTCTGTCTTAGCTCCAACAACTCCTCAGCCACGGTAGGTGACTTGGATCCAGCACTAGACTCCTCATCCTCTCCTCTCACTTCCTCCTCCCTCAACTCTTGCTCTTGCTCCTGCTCATTGATTTGCCCATCTCCGGGTGGTGTAACTTGATGAGAAGTTTCTCTCCTGGCCACAGCCTTCTCCACCGCTTCGGAGATTATTCTAGTCAACTCCTCCGGGGTCATGGTAATAAGATTGGGTCCTGTGGGAGGAACACCATCACCTTGTCCCGAAGTACGCGCATTATCCCCATGAGCCCGGGAATTTTCTTGGTTAGTTCTTCGAGTATGAGCCATATCAATGCCTTAATCTCAAGCTTCCCACAAACGGCGCCAATGATGTGACTTCGTTGAAATGGATGAGTCGGGTAAGGAGCTCCAACGGGTCAAATCAATAATTTATAGTTTTTAGGGAATTTGAGTGAAGATAATGGCTTCAATAGCACCTGCTAACAATGAAAGGAACTCGTGAATGGGCGCCGGAGGGGTGTCCGGCGTGGCCACTCCGATGCTTAAGTCAGCAGGTTGAAGATGAACACAAGCAATATTATGGGAGAAAATATGTATAATGCTTAAGAGTTCAAAGATTTCAGAATCCGTAAATGACATTAATATCTGCTATTTATAGTATAAGACGAGGTAAGTACCTCGATTCCAGTGCTATCTATTGAATATAGTAGGTCGGCTGCCCATACCCCATCTTCTGATGACTTCTAGGGCACTCCAAACCCAAGTTGTTCTGACATATTAGACGTCCTGTATCAATCATACTCGAGTGTGGTTCAATTCTCGAGGTGGCTCGGGCAATTGATTACCCGGGTACTTATATGAGAGCTCAGGCGATGATTGCGCGGGAGACCGGGCTGTTCGAAGAATACTTGAGAAATATGTAGTGCTCGGGCTCTTGATAGTGTCCGGGTCATCAACGACCCGGATCCTTATGGGGGTATCAATGTCCATAAATTTGCAACAAAAATTAATACATTTGACATAAAAAGTAATATTTTTTCGTGGGTGACTCATATAAAATATCTGTTTCACAAAATTAATCCGTGAGACCACCTCACATGAGTTTTTGTGAATAACCAAACATAAAATATCATTTTTCTCCGATATAAATATGAGTAGATATTTCAATAAGGAGGCAATCGACATCTGACAGCTGTAAAAACATTCATATTGCATGCTGCATGTGTATTTTGTTCGAAAATTTATTGTCGAACGTCATAATTTTCACCTTGGTCTCTCAATTACATATGAGAATTAATAATGGGGTGGGATACATGTGTCTTAATTGAGCAGTGGATAGATCGATATTGTAGATTTATTACAATGAAATTCCCTTACAAATAATTGGTTGAAATTAAAATATTTGATTTCCTCCCTTTCTTAATGAAATTGATTGTGGAGAAAAAAGGGGATGTATCTTGTTGATGGATAATTGTATATATAGGAGGAGTACCGAGGGGGTTCACATGCAAGACAGCGAAGGGTAATAACAAAAGGGGGTCACACCTCTCATCTTCTCTTCCTTACTGTTTGGGCACCTACACCTTTTAATTATTTTCTCTCTTTTTTTTTATTTATCGAAATCGATATCTACGGTATTTTTCGTATTCATCTATCGGTAGTTAATGTATTCAATATTTAAAAATTATAACTGATGGTAATATGTCACAATTTTGATTGGATCTTCTATTCAATGATCTAAACTTTCTCTTTGTCGATGTTCGTAAAGTAAGAGGCGCGTTTCTTCATGGTGATCTTAAGGAGATAGTTTATATGCAATGACTACCAGCTAACGGAAATAACTCTCGTTTGTGGTCTTTGTAAATCTAGCTATGGATTGAAACAAGTGCATGGTTTGATAAATTTCGAACCACAGTTTTGAGTGCTGGATTCCACCACAAAATATATATATTTGCAAAAAAACTCGCTTACAATTTATATGTTTTTTTTTTCGTTTGACACTATATTCAATACTCATTATAAGTTGGAGGTTGCAGGAGAAAATTAATAACATTTTTAGAATTTGACGTAAAGTTTTATTATAGAATGTAAGATCGAATGTACAATATTTTACCAAAAGTAATATTTGTGGTAATGACGTAACTCAAATATTTTAAATCGTAAATTATATCAAGCATCACGTTTCGCTTGATGTACTTAATAAAGACAATTATTGCAAACCAACATAGAAAATCATATTTGCGCTTTGATCATTTTTTTAACATATAACTCGATAATTTTACATGAAAACTAAAAATTGAAACTATAATGGACCATCACACATTTATTTTTGCACTTAAATATGGGGGAGAGAGAGAGAGATGTAATTCTTTATTCATTAAAAAATCAATCTCAAAGTACACAAACAAAACCTAAAATATGGTATTAATTAATCCAACTATATACTGTTCTACTATACTTTAACAAATATATATATTCTTACAAGTGTGTGTGAGTTCCCAAATTTTATTTATTATAGTACTAAGTGTTAAATTAATGCAGTACGATACTCTACATTAATCGTGAGAAGAATAAAAATTTAAATTATGGATAAAAAAAACATAGTATAAATTAAAGTATGTAAGCACTTAAGAACTAAGTCAGTTCGACTGTGTAAGATGTTTAAAATATATATTTATTTTATTTTATTTTATCTACAAAAGGAAACAACAATGTATTTGCTACAAGTGCAAGTCATGTACTCAAGGATATTACAATAAATTGATTGTTCCTTCAAATGAATAATAGATTAATTTTTATAGAATAATAAAGTAACATTTTACAAATTACTCCAAACAGTAGCTCTAACGATAATGAGCTATTCCAAAATTGGGTTCTTCATTATCCTATAAAAAGATTTTTTTTTGGGATCTTTTCTCTTATAAGCTTTTTCATGCTTCATAACATTATCTCACATTTAGAAAGTGGTTTCTTTTACCTGTCTCAGCATTCGAACTAAGGGTGTAAACTAACCGAATCGAGACGAATATGACGAAAATTTGAAAGATCGAATTCGGGTCAATTTAATTATATTCTAGTTCGAGCTCGATTCGAAGTTCAAAAATTTTAAAAAATTTCGCTAGAATTTGGTTCGAATTAAAGCTCGAGTTTGAGTTCGACCTGAAAGATTTAAACATGTCCTCGAACTATTAATCGAAAATAAGTATTCAAAAAGCTCGAAAATTATTTATTTAATATATAATTATATTAATAAAATATTAAGGCTCGCGAGCGGCTCGCAAACTATCGAACAAAATAATTTAGGCTCTAGTTCGGCTCGAAAAAAGTTCGAACATGTTCGAATTCAGTTCGAATACGAAAAAACACGCGAACTGGCTTGGTTTGTTTACACCATTAACTCGAACTTATGATCTCTATGACAAATTCATAGATTTTTAGAGTGTGGATACCAAGGGAAAGGTGCAAAAAATCACTTTTCAGTGGTGTGATAATGCTATGAGTAACGATGCATGAGAAAGTTCATGCGGGAAAAAATCTTAGAGAGAGTTCGTTTACAGAAGAAAGTCTCATAAGGAGCCCAAAACCTAGCTAGCCCAATTACATTATTAATTTGGACCTCTGATTTTTTTTATATAGTTTGGATTAAGCTATTTTTATGGAAAAAAATTACTTATTAAAATTCTCTGGGAGATGGCAGTGTGACAACATCTAAATTCTTCTTGTCTCATTTGTTGTTTTTCGTAAATACTTGTTATCGTATGTATGTCGAGAAAGTTTAAAAAGTATAATCGAAATGCATATTTTTCTTTCTCTAAATTTTTGAAATTTTTATTTCTCTAATTTTTTTTTATAACTATTAAAATTGTCGAAAGAGCTGATTCATCACACAAGCTGGCCACTTCCTCTCCACTCCAGATTACACGCACTCACACACACATGTATGCACGTGTGCATATATGGCATGTAGAATTTTCCAAGAGATATACACACACATGTTTGCACGTGCGCACATATCTCAATCTAGAGAATAATTTTTTCTTGGGTAAATTAATTTAATTTTAAATCTCGGGTTTCCTTAATTATTTGAATTAAAGTGTTAATTTATTTCTAATTGTCTTTCTTTTCTTTTACTTGATTACAGGGACAGTTGGATTGATGCTTCGATGGGGCATTGGTTCTTTCGTTGGGTCAAACGTTAAAAAGAAACATCATGTGCTCATTTGGATCACTCGTTAGATTTGATTTTTATTAGCAATCCAAATTAAAAATAAACCCGCAAAAAACTAATCAATGTCGTCATGTCATATGCTGGCATGATGCTACGTTCGTGCAAACGTAAATGTACAATAGACTCCTGTAATAACTAATTAATGATCTGATATCGTGATATACAAGATATATCTTTAGTTTTGACCGTGAAAAATGCGGATGCGTTGGAGAAAAAAATTCGTCGTTTTTACTTTTACGAAATTTTCACTTCTCAAATACACTCTATATTTGAAAATAGATGGGGCTGCTATGTTGATTACTACATGGATATGGAAGTGTTGAAGTTGAAGAAATTGATATTTGTTCATGGAGGCCAGCTCATACATGGATCCAATATCTATCGGACAATGCTGATAATTGTTTGCTAGCTTGTCTGCTTGAACCGGCCGGTTTAATTCAAGAAATTAGATTAATTTTGTACACGTAAATTTAGGGGTGGGCGCGGGTCGGGTTTTCGGGTTCGGGTAACCGAAACAAGTCTGTCACCGACCCGATGATGTCGGGTACCCGAAAACATTTTTTTTTAATTTTTTTAAAAATATATATGTATTTTTCAAATTTCACAAAAAGTCATGTCATTATATCGAGTTATTGCTAGTCATTATATCATATTATGGCTAGTAAAGTAAAAAAACACATGTCTTTCTCACATTTCACAAAAAATCATGTCATTATATCATTTTATGATTAGTCATTATAGAGGGTTATGACTAGCCATAAAAAAGTATATAAAAAAAAATTTGGTGTACCCGATATCCGATCGGGTATCGGTAAAATACATGAACCCAAACCCGAACCCGATAATATCGGGTACCCGAAGAACTCGATTTTTTAAAAAAATACTCGACTCGATCGGGTACCGGATACTTGAGAATAATTGCCCACCCCTACATGTAATAATATAGAGACAAACTAATCCTTTATACTTTATCAGAGTATCGGATTTATTATGCTTACAGATCCAACTGCAATTTTTTTCAAGTGACAAATATTAGACTTGGGATTCAAACTCTAAACCCTATATTTTTACAGAGAAAAAAAAATCTCTGTGTTCGTAAAATTCGATCCAATTTCAAATCTTACTTCACAAATTATCATAATTAAACGTAACGATAGTCGATGATTCGATAACTTCTGTAAAAATATCGATTCTCTGAAATTCAATTCGGATTCGAGTCACGCCTTCGTCTCCGTAGAAAAGAAAGACATAAATATGCGACCTATACAAACTACGGACTACATAATTAGAGACATCATGTGCCCACATGGTTGAATTAAATATTTTGTTGGGAAAATGAAAAAATAAAAAATAAAAAAATTGGTGGTTTATTTAATAATAATATATGACTTTCTTTAAATGGAAAATATATAGCCGGTGGCAGTTGTACACGTGGGAGGTGGTCTCCGATTGGGTCCCACTATATTTTTAAATCAGTCGTACGGACTCTTATAATGTACCAATACATTATAGAAAAAAGGTTTAAAAATGGAATTCTCTCCCAATAATCATTGGGCTCATTTGAGCCCAATCAATATTACCATGTGTGGCCCAAGTGATTAGATTTTGGGCTTCACTTGCCACCCTTTTACGTTAATTGCTAGGCCCATGCAGAAATAAAATCAATAATTTGTTAAAACCTTACTATATCCAACCTAATTTTAGTGAGCCAAATATTTAATTTGTGCTATTACCCGTCAATATCCTCCAAATATATCATCCTAGTTTTTCATAACAATATCATTTTTCCTCAGTTTTTCATAGTAGTTTCGACTCATATAGTGTTTTTTGGATCAATTTAAAGCTTAATGAATGGAGTTGAGCTAAGAAATGTATAAAAGTCGAAACAGATTATTCTATGTACCAAAGAAGACGCTTGAAAGGGCACGTCAGCAACCCAAATGTGGTCTGGAACAATCAAAGACACATGGTAGACGTTTGGAAGGGGCACCTTAGCACCCCAAATGCGGCTTGTGATAATCTAAGCTGGAAGGAGGCGCCTAAACGCCACTTTGTGCCCTGAAATTTTCCAGGGCCGTGAGGGAGGAGCCTAGCTATCTGGAGGTAGACTTGTCAAATTGGGTCAAGCCCGTCCCGCTATAAAAATTGAGCGAGTTTGGTTGATAAAATAGCAGCCCGTTTGGAGGCGGGCCAAATGGGCTGAGCCCGTTTGGGTTGCGGGCCAAGATGGGTCGGGCCCAAACGGGGCGGGTTGGCTATCCAAATTAGGGTATAATTTTATATACTTTTTTATATTTTTAAGTTTTAAGTTTTATATAAAAATTGGAATAAGTCTCATGCACCTCTATCACTCTCTTATCTTATTTCTTTTTTATTTTTCTCCTTGGCCTCGTCTCCATCACTCACTCTGGTAAAATCTAAATCTCTGTAAATTTTATTCATGAATCTTAAAGGGAAGAAATTTCTGTAAATTTTATTCATGAATCTTAAAATAATTTTTAAGCATAACAGTTGTTTGTGAACCCAAGAGCGGTTTTGTTTGAAGTCCGACGAGTTGTAGTGAAATTTTGTGGATCCGGCGGAGGTTTGATAATTAGGTGTATTGTTGAACACATAATATTTTCTAAAATTTACAACCTTCTCTTTTCTCGACTTTCTGTTCTCTTCCATGTCTCAATCTTCATGTTTGGTCCATGTCTCAATCTTAATGTTTGGTTTAAGCACATTACTTTTTATGGATTATCTTGATGCTTTCTTAATTTCTCTTATTTCAATGTTTTTAAGTATTTTATGAAACTATTTGACTAAAATATATTTTTCTTCTATGTTTACTGCGATATTGTTTAGTATTTTTTTCTTAAAAAAATAACGGGTTAAAAATAAGCCGGTCGGCCCGTCTAGCCCGCGGCCCAAGGTGGGTTGGGCTGGGTTGGCCATTTAGAGGCCCGCGAAAATGGCGGGCTGGGCTAATGGCGGGTTGCGACGGGTGGCGGGCTGGCCTACCCCGCCAGCCCATTTTGACATGTCTATCTGGAGGTATTGTTTGACAAGAGTTGCGAGTTTTCATTGATCTTTAACACCAAAAAGTGTGTTTTGGTCACATTTCAAGATTTGTGATTTGAATATTATCCATCTGGATGAACTAACATACCTGATAGAGAAAATAACATTACATTTGGAGAGTATCAAACAAAAGAAGATCATTTGTATTTATATTGAACTATTTCTTCTTCTTTTTTATCGAAATGAAGTTTGCTTCATTTTCTGGTTATGAAACTTGTGATTTGTAGTGTTACTATCACAAGTTATAAGTCGTACATTCACAGAAGATTGTCATATCCTGTTAGCATCATGTGCGGGACAAAATTTTCTCCCTTGCATCGACTTCAAATTTGTTAACATAATTTCTTGAGTTTTGTGATCTTCAGGTTGCAGATCCCGTTAAGAAGCTCCGGAGAAATCCCCACAATCATCCTTAAGAAAATTTTGTTATTGTTATCCTTTTTTGGTTGGGTGAATAACTTCAAATTATATAGTTTCACGAAAATACAAAGAATTGTGAATCTCCAAATTTCAAATATCAAAATTTGAAATTTTTTATTGCTTTTTTTTGTTATTATCCTTAAATACGACGTTATTCCCAATTTTTTGATTGAAGAGCTAAAATTGTGTTGATTTTTCATTGCTCTTTTTATATATATATATATAATCCTTAAGTTTTATAAGTTTTTATATTTAAAATTCAAATCGATAATGGGAATCGAAAGTTTTAAATTTTGTAAGCAAATACACTTAAATCTAAATTTGTAAAATATTTAAAACCTTGAATTTAGATTTCTAATTTGTAACCCTTAACATTTGAAAAACTTGAAAGTTTCAATACCAGTCCAACGAAAAGTGAAGTGATAGACTTGAAGAATACAATGTCGCCAAATTTGGGAATAATATATAATATTTGAATTCTTTAAGCATGAATGATTAAGTCCAAACTTAGCCAGGTGTAAAATTTTTAATTTAGATTTATAAGTTTATATTGCTTAGAATTTCATAAAATTTTAAAATTTATAAACATTCACGCTTAAATCCAAATTTAACAAGATACTGAAATCTTGAATTTTGGATTTCTAAGTTTATAGGAACTTGGAATACTTAAATTTTTCGAGCAAGTGCGCTTAAATCCAAACTTAACAAGATATAAAATCTTGAATTTGAATTTCTGTTTTATGTCGCTTAGAATTGATAAAGTAATGCTTACCCAAATTTGCGGGGGAAACCTTTGATAAGTGTAATTGAACTTTGATAACTGTAATTGAACTATATCATTCTTTTTTCTTTATAATTTAATTATATATGCCAATTTTAAAAACTTTCAAGCGCAAAATAAAAAATTTACAAAATATAAAATCTTGAGTTTGAATTTTCTAAACTTGTGCAGTTAAAATTCGAACGTTAGAATTATATTAAAGAGTTGTTTCGAATTCTTTAAGCAGCTAAGCTTAAATCCAAATTTGAAAGAAATAAACTATTGAATTTGAATTTATAAGTTTTAACTCTTAGAATTCAAACTAATAGCATATTATACATTTCAAAGTTTGTATAACTTCAAAATATCACAAAGTCCTATAAATAAGATGATGTGTGGGGATACCTTATTTGATGTAGAAATGTCATATTTAAATACAACATGAAATTGAATAAATTATGGTAGGTCTGAACGTATAGGTTGAAGAAATAATATCATGCTAAACTTGATCTTTAATCATGTTATCATTGAGTGAAATCATAGGATAACTTAACAGAGTCATGGTTAAAAACTTTGTATAGATATCAAGTATATAACTTGTCAAGAGGAATGAACTTAAAATCTGTATAATAAAGTTTTCATAATGACAATCCAATTTTGTTAATTGGATATCCCAAGATTGGTTCAATGAAACAACTAAATTATGAAAACTTTTGCTAGCACTTGAGAATTGCTCTCTTCTCACTCTTAAGACAAAAAGTGTTGTTCCTACAAATGTAGCAAGAATAACTTTTTACTTCTAATAGTTCATTTGCTTGTAAACGATGAAGTATGGTAAGATACTCTTCAAAGGAGAGATCACCTATGTAAGTATGAGGACGAGCCACCTCAACGAAAGACTTATAAAGCTGAGATGTGTTCTATGGTCAAAACAGACATAACCAAAAAACCAAAAAGAAATGACAAGAAAGTTATCGTGTGTGTATTGTTGTGTGGTATTACAAAAACCGCCAAAAGGTTCAAGACATCATGTTCACTTTGTGGCCTAGTAAATCCGATTGTATTATACTAAATAATGATCAAAGTCAAAAACAATATCTCATGATGTGATGATTTTTCGAGTAAACTCTCTTTTAATATCACGTGCATTCATGTATTAATTTAAATGTGAGAAATTGCGTGATAAACTTTAACATTAATGAATGAAAGTTAAGCTAAGAATTATATAAAACATAAAACAGGCTATTCCATGCACCAGGGAAGGCGTTGAAGTGCCTGGAAAGGGCGCCTAATCACCTCTAATGCGGCTTGGAAGAATCTAGGCCGTAGGATAGGCACCTAAGTGCCTCCTATTGCCCTAAGTGCTCCTATTGCACAAGAGCACTATATGCATGACAAATTCGTCTTAAATACAATTAACTCTATCTTGCATCGACTTTGAATTTGCTAATATAGTAGTAAAATTTTTTTGATGGTTTTGTATGGATTGAGTTTATATTTTCAATAAATTGTTTTTTTAGTTATAATTAAAAAAATTTAAAGACTACTGATTAGATTAAGAAAATTCATACATACGAGTACATGAATTTCAAATTTCTATTATATTTTTTTGGTTACTGAAGAGTAGGTCACTTGTGAGACAAGTTCACATATTTTTATACGTGAATTTACATGATCCATAATTATCATGAAAAATATTGTTTTTGGCATAAAAAGTAATAATTTTATGAGTTGAATCGGGTCGAAAATTCTCTTGTAAAATTAATCTATCAGATAATGTGACAAGAATTTTTATATTACAGGAATCACACACAACATTTCACTAACTGGGCCAGACAAGACACATCAACAACCCCTCATGCTTGAATTTGGGTTTTATTGTGAAATTAATTTGTGTTAATTTGTTGACGTGAGATGACTCGATCTATTTGCACTTGAGTCGTATTTGCATGGAAATAAGAAATTTGATTTAGTCAATGATTGGAAGAATGAATTGAAATAATATTTATGTTACATATATTTTAAATCAATCTATGCACTTCGACGGTTCATTGAGTGGATTAAACAAAGATAGATTAATAGTCAAATACTTATCCAATGTTTGGTTAAAATTTTAAGATGTTTTAATAATCATTTTGACCCGGTTTATGATCCAATTTTGTGGATAACTATTTGATTATTAATCTAACAAATCAAGTGTGATACACTATCAAAACTCAATAAATTATATTTTTCTCCTCTTATTTCTTAGAGTGTTAAGTTATTTATTGAATAAAAAGTTTATTCTAGAGTGTTGTACGTTATATGTCGATCATGATATTTAATATATATCATTATTATTTAATTTGATTTAAACTTTAAAAAATATAAAGTTATATTTTTATTTTGAAAAAATAATTTATTTGTATATATTTTAATAAAATAATAAAAACTAAATTTTAATGTTGTTATGCTTATAATAATTTAGACAAATTAAATAACCCATGGGCCGAGACAAATTAATATATATTTGTACAATGACATATCAGCACTTCCGATGAAAAATAACTATTATTATTATAAAAAATTGAAACACAAATGACTAATATTCAATTATGATGATATAAATATCAAAAATTGCGAAAGAGATAAATAGCAATAAAAAAAATTGTAATATTCACTAGAATTAATTATATATCTTTTATATGTTTTTGAAAAAGGAAAAATTGCATATTTTGTATTTTATGTTTATCCTTTTACAATTTTGATTTTTTATGTTATCATTTTTTTTTAGTTTTTAGTTTATTTTTTTTTTCGGATTTTAGTCTTTTTCTAGGTGACACCAACGTGTCCAAAGTTACCTATACATTCACAAACAAAAAACAAAAAAAAAGGACTAAAACATAATTATGATGACATTGGGGATAACAATGTAATTGAATGCCAAGGACGACAATTGTAATTTTCCATTTTGGAAATTACACAGACGCATGCATTATACATGTTTCATTGGCCACCGGATAAAACAACATAACCAACCAAAAGCAGCAACTCATCCCTCTCGGCTCTCTCCCTTGCCTTCAGATTTGATACTCTCAATTTTCGAAACCAGATTTCCATTTCCAAATCTCCCTTTTCCCATCAGAAAACACGATAAATCTTGCCGACGGAGGGAGGAATCCAGAGCAGATAATGAGTTACTACAACCAAAATCAACCCCCTGTTGGTGTTCCACCTCCTCAAGGCGAGTTCTTTTGTTCGATTTCTCTATAGATTTTCTTGATTGTCATTGAGTTGAATTTTTTTGGGGTGAAACGATTGGGCCTTGATTTTTTATTTTGCTTTACAGGATATCCACCGGAGGGGTATGGAAAGGATGCGTATCCGCCACCAGGCTACCCGCCGCAAGGGTACCCACAGCAGGGCTACCCGCCGCAGGGCTACCCACCCCAAGGATATCCTCCGCAGTACGCCCCACAATACGCGCCTCCTCCTCCTCAGAAGCAATCCGGTTCCGGCTTTATGGAAGGATGGTAAGCATCCGCTCCGATCACAGTAGTTTTTTTTCCTCTCTAAATATTGCAGGATGCGTCTATATTGTTACGTTTACGTGTTAAAATAAAATTTAAGGTAGCTACTGTACAATCTACATCCATGCGGATATGGGGATCTGTGATTTTATATTGTCAATTTTCAATTTTTGAGGTTTCTTTTTTGTTGGATTGATCTCGGATGAATTCCTTCCCATCGGTAGTGGGTCTTTCCCGGCAAGAATTGGGTTCCCGGGAGTCGGGAGACCTTTTTTTCCACGTGAAATGTAGGTCCCGTACACACATAAATGTCCAAAATACTGTTTTCTAGCAATTTTTCCCTCTTTCTGTGAGGCTTGGTAAACAATGTTTGTCTTTTTTGTAGGTTATATTCTTCAAATGTTTTCTTCTTTTTCAACAGCTTTTTATTCCCTTCTTAATGCATAAATGACAATGTATCTGCCATTTTTCTGCTCTTGAGGTTAGATACGTGAGTGGATTGATTATAAATTCGAAACAATATTTAATGTGGATAATCAACTATTGTTTTATCCTTCGAACCAAATGGTGCCCAAAGTGATATAGAAGTGTTTCTTTTTTTCTTTTTTTTTTTAAAATCATCATTGAATTGTAAACACTATCACGGGTATTACATAATTTTCGTCGGGTTTGCATGAATTTAATAACACAGCATTGTCAAACACACTTATTATTAGTCTTGGTTTCGATTAATACTACGTACTCGTCATTGCTTCCACTAGTTTTGCTCACTTTTATCTCTAAGCAATTGAGTGGCCTACAGTAGTTGTGTAGTCTTGGGTTCGAGGAATACTATGTGCTTGTGTAGATAAATCTGATTGAATGCCAAAAAAAAATGTCTATATATCTTCAGCAAAGCGAAAACAAATTTTGATATTCTTGCTCTTATTTGTACAGTTTGGCTGCACTATGCTGCTGTTGCCTCCTTGATGCATGCTTCTGATGAAGAAACACTTGAGGAGAGTTTCTTTGGTTGGTTGTACAGCCAGCCAAAAGAGCGGAAAAAAACTCGATTTCCTCTTATTTTTACATGCATTTAAGGGGTCTTGATCTTAATTCTCGTCAACCATGTCTATGGTTTGCACATCACTAATAGTTTGGGGTTGTTTATTGGAATGTTGCTGGCTCCAAAATGTTCTGTTTCTGATTAGATTTCTATGTTTTGAGTTTGTGCATATTTCTCAGGTGGTGTGAGTATGATATTGCTTCAGATTCTTGGATGGTTTCTGTTGTGATAATGTGCATCAAGTCGAAGCCTTACCAGGTGTTTGGACTTGTTTTATGGTTTGTTGTTGCAGTGGTCTATTCAAAACTTCATATGAAATGTAGATCAACACTTGTGAAAAGACATTTTATAAAAGTAGGTTATAAAATTTAAATGTGATAAAACAAGAGATTTCAAAAGTAATCAATTTATTTTGTAAAATATTTGTCTCATTCCATGTTTTGTCAAAAAAAAGTTTTATAAAAAATTGCGTTGTTTAAAATTATATCACGTTAGACACTTTGTGTATGACACTTGATTTAATTTAATACTAGCGGGTCGTGACACATGGAACACGTGTGATTCATAAAAAAAAAAAAGGAAATGCTTTTTAAAAAAAAATTAAAATTATCGAATTTTGAAATTAAATGATAGATAACAGATTAGATAAAATAAGATTTGTGAAATATGTAATTAATATTTTTGGAATTATAAAAATGTTTCACCAACATATCAAAAGTTGGTTAGTATTTGAGATTTAACAAAAGTGAGTAACCATAAAGATTGAGGTATATGTAATCTTATATTTATTTCAGTCGAGTTTAAAAATTACATGTAATTGTTTGAGCTTTTTATCTTCTTTATAATCTTCTCCTCACATAATTAGATAACCGTAAAATGAAGGTGTATGTAATTTTTAAAACACAAAATTTTTATAAGACGTTTTACAAAAACAATTTTGTAAGATGAATATTAAATTCAACTCGATTCATAAAAAAAATTATTATTATTATGTCAAAAATATTATTTTTCACTGCACAATAAGTCAACACGTCACATGAAACCATCTCACATGAAGCGTACTCTATTTAAAACTAACTTGTGTAAATATAAGTTTGATCTCTCGAAGATATAAATATTTTTANATAATAATAATAATTGATAAAATATACGTATGAGTTGTATTGGTGCATGCCATACGTTGGATCCACATCGGCACATCCACACACTCCACGTGGAAGATAAACGGAAGAACGTCAGAAGATTCCGAACAAATACAACGAAGCGTACGGTCAAATAAGATAAACCGAAGAGCCGTTTGCGAATTCTGATGAGTAATTGGATAGTCAAACTAAAACTCCAATTTCTACTTGACAGGCAATTCTCCCTCTGCGATTCATGTCCCGTTTTCTGTGGCGACTTAATCTCAATTTTATGATTTGAATTGGGTTCCTCAAATTAGGGTTAGGGTTCAGTATTTGCTTTTAATCAATCCTAATTTTCATTTTTCCATCTTGCATGAACTGGGTTTTGATTCATATACTTTAATTTACTCCAAGATTGCTAATTTAATCGGCATTTCAGCTCGGAGAACTGTAAACTTGTTTCATTTTGAAGCTCTTTTTTTTATATATAGAATTTTAAGTGGATATACTGTTCTCTTATTTTCAATATTTTGCCGGTTTCTAATTTTATTTTTCAAAAGGTAAGATGGAGCGGCTCCAATGATCTTTTGGTTTTTCACTTCCAGCATTGTCATTCGAGGATACTGTATCAATGTTATGCTGTTTGAATTTTAATGAATTGATTGTAATGTTGTAAACTATGTTTTCTTAGCTGATGTTTACTTTTTTACGCAGTTGATTTTGTTTATTCTTGATTGTCAATGGGAGCACCTAAACAGAAGTGGACTCCTGAAGAAGAAGCTGCTCTTAAAGCTGGAGTCCTTAAGCATGGTTCTGGAAAATGGCGTACGATTCTGAAAGACCCGCAATTTAGTGGAGTTTTGTATCTCCGATCTAATGTTGATCTCAAGGTATAATTTGTATTCTAGTACCATTGTTATCAGAATCATCAATCATGTCCATTGGGTTGTGAGCTCTAATAATGCAATTGCTTATCATCACTGGGTCGTGAGTTCTTGTAATGCAATTGCTTGTATTTTTACAACTTTGTTTGTCTGATTTGATCAGGACAAGTGGCGGAACCTGAGTGTTATGACGAATGGATGGGGATCTTGGGAAAGGACCAGGCTAACATTGAAAAGGATGCATCCTTCCACTAAGCATGGAGACAGCTCTGCGGTTCTTTCAAGCTTAAGTCAGAGCGATGACGAATTACCCAGTGTGCGGCCTCTTGCTACTTCAGGTGGTTCTTCACCAAATGATGGTCCAAAGAGATGTGTCATGAGGTCAGATATAGTTGTGAAAATTTGTAATTCATTCAAACTGAAAGCTAAAAGACATCATTCACTTTCATATAAACATTTAGTAGAGGGTCTATATTTTCAGGTTTCCTAAATTCAATTTTTCGTGGTGCTTTGTACTGCCTCATTGACCCCTCCAACACACAAACACACACAAAATTAATTTTGTTTCCTGTTGAATGCCCGCCCAACATTTTAGGGATTGAAGTCATCAGGAGTGGGAATATTTACCTCTTCAAGTTGAAATTGTGAGACGTGACTTACCCCTTAGAAGTCGTGAGGCGTGACTTACCCCTTACTGCGAGAGCGTAGCACAAGATCCTCACAACCATAAATGGTTGAGTTAATTTTGATGTGCATGGCTTTTAAATTTTCTCGAAGAGCATAATAACATTTTGATAATTTAGTTATATAATTTTAATATCCACAAAAAGATACTGAGTGGTTGTTCAATGGTTGCTATGCTTGTTTTGTTTGGACTGCTGGTGTTCACTAACATAGAATGGTTGCATTTACTTTATTCAAGACTGGACAATCTCATTATGGAGGCAANAAAATATTGCAAATCTCTATTCTAATTAAAATAACACAAAAACTCATGGAAGATGATCATATATGTTAATTTTATTAGACATATATTTTATTTAGATCAATTACAAAAAATTATTATTTTTTATGATAAAATTATTATTTTTTATTGTAAATAT
>NC_133314.1:1425943-1448443 GCF_012295235.1 Primulina huaijiensis
TTGTTTATTCTTGATTGTCAATGGGAGCACCTAAACAGAAGTGGACTCCTGAAGAAGAAGCTGCTCTTAAAGCTGGAGTCCTTAAGCATGGTTCTGGAAAATGGCGTACGATTCTGAAAGACCCGCAATTTAGTGGAGTTTTGTATCTCCGATCTAATGTTGATCTCAAGGTAGAATTTGTATTCTAGTACCATTGTTATCAGAATCATCAATCATGTCCATTGGGTTGTGAGCTCTAATAATGCAATTGCTTATCATCACTGGGTCGTGAGTTCTAGTAATGCAATTGCTTGTATTTTTACAACTTTGTTTGTCTGATTTGATCAGGACAAGTGGCGGAACCTGAGTGTTATGACGAATGGATGGGGATCTTGGGAAAGGACCAGGCTAACATTGAAAAGGATGAATCCTTCCACTAAGCATGGAGACAGCTCTGCGGTTCTTTCAAGCTTAAGTCAGAGCGATGACGAATTACCCAGTGTGCGGCCTCTTGCTACTTCAGGTGGTTCTTCACCAAATGATGGTCCAAAGAGATGTGTCATGAGGTTAGATATAGTTGCGAAAATTTGTAACTCATTCAAACTGAAAGCTAAAAGACATTATTTTTTTTTATAAGAAACGATATCTTTAAAGCTAAACGACATTATTCACTTTCATATAAACATTTAGTAGAGGTTCTATATTTTCAGGTTTCCTAAATTCAATTTTTCCTGGTGCTTTGTACTGCCTCATTGACCCCTCCTCCAACACACAAACAAACACAAAATTAATTTTGCTTCCTGTTGAAAGCCCGCCCAACTTTTTATGGATTGAAATCATCAGGAGTGGGAATATTTACCTCTTCAAGTTGAAATTGTGAGACGTGACTTACCCCTTAGAAGTCGTGAGGCGTGACTTACCCCTTACTGCGAGAGCGTAGCACAAGATCCTCACAACCATAAATGGTTGAGTTAATTTTGATGTGCATGGCTTTTAAATTTTCTCGAAGAGCATAATAACATTTTGATAATTTAGTTATATAATTTTAATATCCACAAAAAGATACTGAGTGGTTGTTCAATGGTTGCTATGCTTGTTTTGTTTGGACTGCTGGTGTTCACTAACATAGAATGGTTGCATTTACTTTATTCAAGACTGGACAATCTCATTATGGAGGCAATAAATAATCTGAGGGAGCATGGTGGTTCGAACAAGACAACCATAGCATCATACATAGAGGTGGCATTTCTATTCAAGTCAATACAAGTATGAACAGAGCTTTATTTTTGGTATATGCTCAGATACGCTACATTTAACGTATGCTACAATGAAACTACTACTATGTGACAATAATTTAATTTTCATTGCAGACATTACTTGATAAACCATATTTCTTATGGAAACGGTATCTTTTGTAAACAAATCATGCAAGAGGAACTATCTCAAGAAATACTAAAAATTATGTACAGAGAAACTTCTTTTTTGTATGCCAAGCTATCAAATGTAATTTGAAAATATTAATTAGTACAGTTAATAATTGTTATGCATGAAAAAATTGCGCAGTTTCCATAGAGAAATTCAGAATAGGCTTATCTTCTTTTATTCACATTGTTGTCATCGTACAACGATCACCTTTTGAAGGTTTCATCAGAGTTGAATGTGTTTGTGAATGGGAATGGGAATGTGGATAACATGAGAATGGAAAAAAGGCACAAGCTGTCATATTTTATCGCATTGGTTGATATTTTGGTGAGAGAAGTTCCAAGTTTAAAATAATAAATGCTTGCCGAGAACAATCGCCTCTTTTGTCAGAAACCAATCAGTACAAGTTTCTCGATCTTTCTTTTCTTTTTAAATCATAGTGAACTTTATGGTTTGAAAGGGAAACTTTGTTGATTGTGTTGGTGACTTGCTATTCACAGTGCATTCCCATGAGTTGGGATTTATCAGATTGTTGAATTAGGGTGTTCTCTGTAATAATAGATAGTTGAGTAAATGTGAGGAGTTGGGGGATTGAAGGTGTAGAGTGGTGCCCCATTGATGAAGTTTTGAGCCGAGAATTAGAGAAACAGTTTTTAGATGATGAAATAAAGAAAGCAGTTTTCGAGTGTGATGGTGGAAAAAGTCCAGGAGCTGACGAATTTACTTTGGCTTTTTTCCAGGAATGTTGGGATATAGTTAAGGGAGATATTAAGAGAGTTTTCGATGAATTTTATCAAATGGGAATAATAAATTGTGTTACCAACGAAACTTATATTTGCTTGATACAGAAAAAAACAGAATCTATCAAAGTTAAGGATTTCAGACCGATAAGCCTCACAACAAGCTTGTATAAGATACTAGCAAAAGTCTTAACTACAAGGATCAGGAATGTTATATCAGATACAATATCAGAATCCCAAAATACTTTCATCGAAGGAAGACATATACTCGATTGTGGTCTTATAGCGAATGAATTGCTTGAAGAAGGAAGGAGAAAAAAGAAGAAAGGGTGGGTGTTTAAGGTGGATTTCGAAAAAGGCTTACGACAATGTGAATTGGGAATTCCTAGATTTTGTGTTGATGAAAAAGAGGTTCAGAGAGAGATGGAGAAAGTGGATCAAAGGATGTGTGTCGAATGTTTCTTTTTCGGTAATGATTAACGGGAGGCCAAGGGGAAAATTTAGGGCGCATAAAGGGCTTAGGCAGGGAGATCCATTGTCTCCATTATTGTTTAATTTGGTAGTGGATGTTTTGGGAAGATTGATTGATAAGGCTAAGGAAACAAATATGATAAAAGGGATTGAGGTGGGTAGAGACAAGATAGAGATTTCTCATATTCAGTTTGCGGACGACACACTTTTCTTTGTGAAGAATGAGGATCATATCAGATTTTTGGTTCGAGTTGTGAGATCATTCGGTATTATGTCTGGATTAAAAGTTAATTTGGAAAAAAGTGCATTGTTGGGAATCAACTGTGAACCAAGTGAGGTTGAATGGTTGGCTCAAGAGATTGGATGTTTGAATGAGAGTTGGCCTATTACATATTTGGGAATGCCTTTAGGTGGAAATCCATTAAAAGCGACGTTTTGGGAACCCATTGTGGCTAAGGTGTCCAAAAAACTAGCAAGTTGGAAAAAAGCTTTTTTGTCTAGAGGGGGAAGATTAACTTTGATATCATCAGTTTTGAACTCTATTCCGATATATTACTTGTCTCTTTTTAGAGTGCCTAAATCTATTGCGGAGATGATTGAGAAGATTTCAAGAGATTTTTTTTGGGATGGAGCGGACGGAGATGTGTATAGCCACTTGGTCGCGTGGAAACATGTGTGCAAACCTAAGGACAAGGGGGGGCTAGGTGTTGGGAATATCATATTGAGAAACAAGTCCATTTTGGGGAAGTGGTGGTGGAGATTTTGTGTCGAAGATGGAACACTTTGGAAGAAAATTATTGTCAGTATATACGGGTTACAAGAAAATGGGTGGGATGCGGGTTTGGCGAGAAATGTCACGTTCAAGTGCCCTTGGAAGTTTATTTCCCGAATTTACCCGATGTTTCAGCGGCGTGTGTCATTAGAGGTGAGAGGGGGTAATAAAGTTAGATTTTGGGAAGATAGGTGGTTGGGGGATTCTTCTTTCAAAGAGCTTTTTCCTGCTTTATTTCAGTTATCAACAGTTCATAATATGCCAATCTCTCACTATGTCTTTTTCAATAATGACTTGTCTACTCCATCTTGGGACTTTCACTTTAGGAGGGCAGTCAGAGATGATGAACTCATTCAGTTGTCCGAGTTATTAGGAGTGATAGAGATAGTTTGGTTGATTGAAGGGGTAGATGATTTCCGAGTGTGGCGAGGGTCTAATTCATCTGGGGTTTTTACGGTCAAATCATTCTTCGAGTCTTTTTTCCAAAGTTCTACCTTTCCACTTTTTCCTCTACTTAATCAAATTTGGAAGGTTCCGGTTCCGAAAAAAATTCAGGTATTCTCATGGATAGCTGCTCAGGGTAAGTTACCGACCTCGGAGATGATGCAAATAAAGTGGCCCTCAATTGCTATTTGTCCAAGTTGGTGTGTTTTGTGTCGAAATGACTCAGAGAGTCAGGATCATATGCTCATCCATTGTCCATTCACGAGAGGTTTGTGGGCTAAGGCGTTGAAAGAACTTGAGTTGATATGGGTGATGCCGGAATTAACAAGGGATTTATTTGCTATGGATCTAGGACAGCTGACAGGCACCAGGGGAAGAACTTTTTGGCGTGTCGTGGTTCAGTGCATTTGTTGGTTTGTATGGCTGGAAAGAAATAGAAGAATTTTTGAAGACAAGGAAGAAACAAGAGAACAATGTGGGAAAAAATAAAGATATCAGTGGCCATGTGGATCGGCACTCATGAAGATTTCAAGAATGTCTCCATATTTGATATATTGCGAAATTGGGTTTTTGTTTACCATTAAAATGTAACGTGTCGTGTACTTCTCCATACAGTGGATCACTAGTCCACTAATGTAATTTGACACAATATTATTAATAAAGATATCGTTTCTTATAAAAAAAAAAAAGATTATTAGATCTTTATAATCCAAAGGTTTATTGAGATTTCCAGTGTTGCATAGTTTTGTGCTAGTAATCACAGTTTAATTATTATGTTTTGTTATGTTCTTTTCTTTTTTTTTTAAATTTATAAATTAAGGTGCTGCGTGGAAGAATCATACATGTTTATTAGAAAGGAAAAAAACGATAAAGGTGAGAGGAACTATACCAAGATCATTTGAAGAAAATAATTATACAAATTTACCAGAATCACTTAAAACCCGACAACTGACTCTATTTAATTTCACAATCCTATTATTTGGCGTCAAGCATCTCCTGTCAAAAGGTGGAACCATTTGCTCTCAAAAATTTGGGCAGTGCATTCTGTTACGTTCTTGATACTCGCGGAATGTATTATGAACTTGGAAAGCAATTTCTTTTGTATTATATTTACATATTCTTGACTTTTTATCCTGTTACTTAGTTATGCAGTTACAATTAGCAATATTCTAATCTTACAGTTCAATACAGGATCAATACTGGGCTCCTCCAAACTTTAAGAGGATATTGGCAGCAAAGTTGAAGCATTTGGCTGCAACTGGAAAACTTATTAAGGTGTCAACCCAACTGTTGACTTTTTACCCTGGCATCTGATATTTTGCTTAGAATCGAGAACTCGTTTGCTAGTTTTGTTGGCATACTTTAGAATTCCATTTACATGGCTTAAATTTTGAGGCCGTTGTCTCATGTAGATGAAGCGCAAGTATAGGATTGCTGCAATTTCTACATTATCTGAAAGAAGAAATCCTGCCGCTCCTGCTCAGGAAGGAAGACATAAAATTTTTCCGAATATTGACCGTTACGATATTAGTAATTTCTCTAAATCTCATATTGATTTAGAGTTAGTCGATATGAGTAATATGACTCCACAAGAAGCCTCTGCAGCTGCAGCTCAAGCAGTTACCGAAGCAGAAGCTGCAATGGCTGAAGCAGAAGCAGCAGCACTAGAGGCTGAGGCAGCAGAAGCTGATGCTGAAGCGGCACAAGCTTTTGCAGATGTAGCACTGAAGACGCTTAAAGGAAGAAGCACATCTGGAATGGTAATTATTATTTTCTGCTGTCATAAAAGGCCCCATTTCCTGTATAAAACTATAATATCACCTGGAAAGTGATTCGATAACATCTTTACCCTTTTTAGATTACAACTGAATTGAAAATTGTGCCCTGTTACGAAAAATCGATCACTGGTTGCTTCCTAATTGAACGGTTGTTTCGAATTAAAAGAGAAGTAAAATGGAATAATTTGTTTCCTTTTCAAGAAAACCTACCAATAGTAGTGACTGAGTTAGAATTTCTGGTACAGTCAATCCAAGAGCTGAAATTGATTCCATTATGCTACTTGAGCATTGCCACGTATCTAATAAAATAACACCATAAATCTCAATTGCTCAAGTCAGATGCTATTTCACATTAATATGTAAAGTATCAGTACCTGTGGTGGTCATTTTTAAGTCAATATCGATTTGATTCCACTCCTGGGAGATAATTTACTTGTTTCCTGTATGTTTTTGTTCTTCGCAGAATGTACAGATGGTTCAGGCATGATGGAGTTTGACACAATGATTATGCATTGAACTTCTGTCGAACTGATGCTAACTTCGTATTCTTCTACAGACTTTCTTTGTGACTGTACATACAGTACGGACTGTTTTAACCGTTTATTTATATAGTCACTTAGATAATTTGGGATTAAGATTTACGACGATCATGACGTAGTGTAGTTGGCATGACTTGCAGATTTAGCTTGGCTGGTTAATTGTAGATGTCTCTTGTTGCTTGTATTCTTGAAGCTGATGTAACTAGATCAAGAAATTTCAAGAGAAGGTGCGGGTTCTCACTGCTTTTTTGTTAATTTATTGGAACTACTGGAAGATGTTACAAGGATCCCAAGGGAGGGGGAAAAACATTCCTCTCTTCGTTGGCCATTTGTTATTGTTGATATTGTTGTTGACACGATTTTTGTTTTATCTTTATTTTATTATAATTGTTATTCATTGTTTAAATTTATTTGAAATTTTTTGGATTATTTGGACTTCGAGTTCTCTGATGAACATTTTCTTTACGAAAATATCATTCCATCATCGATCAACCAAGAGAAGCAAAACTATGAGTGATGTGACTTCGTTGAAATGGATGAGCCGGGTAAGGAGCTCCAACGGGTCAAATCAATAATTTATAGTTTTTAGGGAATTTGAGTGAAGATAATGGCTTCAATAGCACCTGCAAACAATGAAAGGAACTCGTGAATGGGCGCCGGAGGGGTGTCCGGCGTGGCCACTCCGATGCTTAAGTCAGCAGGTTGAAGATGAACACAAGCAATATTTGGGAGAAAATATGTATAATGCTCAAGAGTTCAAAGATTTCAAAGATTTCAGAATCCGTAAATGACATTAATACCTGCTATTTATAGTAGAAGACGAGGTAACTACCTCGATTCCAGTGCTATCTATTAAGTATGGTAGGTCGGCTGCCCATACCCCATCTTCTGATGACTTCTAGGGCACTCCAAACCCAAGTTGTTGTGACAGATTAGACGTCCTGTATCAATCATACTCGAGTGTGGTTCAATTCTCGAGGTGGCTCGGGCAATTGATTACCCGGGTACTTATATGAGAGCTCGGGCGATGATTGCGCGGGAGACCGGGCTGTTCGAAGAATACTTGGGAAATATGTAGTGCTCGGGCTCTTGATAGTGTCCGGGTCATCAACGACCCGGATCCTTATGGGGGTATCACCACCCATCCCTAAAATAGTCGGGCTAGAGCTTGACTCGCTGTCCCGATCAGTCCAAGATAATTAACAGTGCATAAAATTGGAGTCTTCAAATATCCCATAGATGAGATGAAATGCTGAGACCTCCTGTCCCCCGGATTCATAATAACTTATTGTTTAACATTCTTGGGCCCTGTCGCTATTACCACGATGACACGTGTCATAGCATGAATTCCCGCCTAAAGGACGTTTCGCATTTCGAGAAGTGGATAAGTCTGACGCCTTGATAACCGTACACGTCTTTTNCGGCTGCCCACACCCCATCTTCTGATGACTTTTAGGGCACTCCAAACCCAAGTTGTTCTGACAGATTAGACGTCCTGTATCAATCATACTCGAGTGTGGTTCAATTCTCGAGGTGGCTCGGGCAATTGATTACCCGAGTACTTATATGAGAGCTCGGGCGATGATTGCGCGGGAGACCGGGCTGTTCGAAGAATACTTGGGAAATATGTAGTGCTCGGGCTCTTGATAGTGTCCGGGTCATCAACGACCCGGATCTTTATGGGGGTATCAATGAGCTACTTGGTTGGCAGTACACTTACTTCGAAGCTTTCGAGCACGAACGACAAATGAACTCTGCAATGGGGGCTTCATCTGCAAACGAGAACGGATCAGATATAGATTTTAAGTGTTGGGTATAATAATTGTCTTTATCGAAAAAGCGATCCAACTGTGGTGCTTGAGCTGTTTTTCGGTATAAAAGATTTGAATTGCACCGTTACTATCAGTTATAATTTTTGGTAAAACGGCAAACGTTCGGTCCTACAATTGGTATCAGAGTCCAATGTCACGGATTCGATTCTCATTGATTGCAAAGAGTGCAATTATTGTGTGAGAAATTGTTGGGTGCAATAATTTCCTTGCTGGAAGAGTGATCGAACCGTGATGCTTGAGCTGCTGTGCAGTTTAAAAGATTTGANACATTCATGTCATTCCATGTTCCAAGAATCTGTTAATTTCGATACATTGATATTTGTAGCTCTTTCTTTCTTCATAAATAAAAAACGTTTAGACTAGCACACGGCTCTCCACCTTCTTCAACATTAAATACCACCTGTCTATAAATAAGAAGATGAAAGCGAAATAAGAACAATAATCCAATATGCCGAGCTCGAGTGAGTCTACCTCTTGTAGCAGTACGCATGTTATTGTCACAGATGAGATGCTTCCTTATCTAGAAGACTTGAAGAAGACTATTGAAGAATATATCTCGGTAAAGGTTATGTCTTCATGGTTCAAGATTCAAGATCTCCAGAATTCTTATCAACATGGTTTGGCATTTACTCGTTCCCAGAGAGCAGTAGCGAGAAGATACAAACAACAATTTGATGTCAACCATGTTACAAAGCTGGCCACTGATCAAGTTCTCCTGCATGCAATGCTATGGAAGGAGTGACATCAGCTAAAGAAGATCTCCTCTGCTGAATCCTTCACTAGTTTAAGAATCCATGAACTGAATAATTGGATAGTTGAGTGGCAGGATTCTGTAGATTCTGAACTAGCTGCTGTAACGTGGCATAGATTATTTCCTCAATAAAATTTTAGTAGATGTAATTCTTTGTCTTCCTCTTCTTCTGCCAATGAATTCTGGGCTTTAAAATGAAATGCCGGGTTCTCACACCACCCGGGTTTAAAATAAAATGCTGGGTTTTAATTAGAGTACCGGGGCCTCAAATCTCCCGGGCTGATAATAAGATTTCGGGGCTTGATATCTCCCGGGGTTAACATGAGGTGTCGGTTTCTTAAATCTCCCGGGTTGTTGATGAGGTGTCAAAATGACGTGTGTCCTTTCATTCCAACGGTCAGGAACGTTTCGCCTTACGAGGAGCCGATAAGTCTGACACCTTAATAATTGCGTGTGTCCCTTCGTATACCGGCACATTTTTCGGGGTGCATCCTGATCGTCCAAGTGTGTTTGGATCGACGGTCGAGATCCGTTCCCACAGCCTATATATATTAGGCCTCCTATTTTCGAAAAAACACTTACAAAATTGAAATCTCGGCGAAGCCCTTGCGAATTTTTCCCTTGAAGTTCCTCCGCGCAAAAACCCTGCGCTCCGACGATTCTCCACCGTCTTCTTCCAAAAAAAACTCGTTAGTTTTTCCTTCAAATTATGTCTGAATCTACTTCTTCGACTTCAGGAGCCAATGCGCGAGGCTCTCCTAGTTACGAGTCCACCGCGCTGCGNAATGGCTTCAATAGCACCTGCAAACAATGAAAGGAACTCGTGAATGGGCGCCGGAGGGGTGTCCGGCGTGGCCACTCCGATGCTTAAGTCAGCAGGTTGAAGATGAACACAAGCAATATTTGGGAGAAAATATGTATAATGCTTAAGAGTTCAAAGATTTCAGAATCCGTAAATG
The DNA here is from genome assembly GCF_012295235.1 of Primulina huaijiensis. Taxonomy (NCBI): domain Eukaryota; kingdom Viridiplantae; phylum Streptophyta; class Magnoliopsida; order Lamiales; family Gesneriaceae; genus Primulina; species Primulina huaijiensis. Next base: position 1,435,631 of record NC_133314.1, read on the forward strand.
ACATTAATACCTGCTATTTATAGTAGAAGACGAGGTAAGTACCTCGATTCCAGTGCTATCTATTAAGTATGGTAGGTCGGCTGCCCACACCCCATCTTCTGATGACTTTTAGGGCACTCCAAACCCAAGTTGTTCTGACAGATTAGACGTCCTGTATCAATCATACTCGAGTGTGGTTCAATTCTCGAGGTGGCTCGGGCAATTGATTACCCGAGTACTTATATGAGAGCTCGGGCGATGATTGCGCGGGAGACCGGGCTGTTCGAAGAATACTTGGGAAATATGTAGTGCTCGGGCTCTTGATAGTGTCCGGGTCATCAACGACCCGGATCTTTATGGGGGTATCAATGAGCTACTTGGTTGGCAGTACACTTACTTCGAAGCTTTCGAGCACGAACGACAAATGAACTCTGCAATGGGGGCTTCATCTGCAAACGAGAACGGATCAGATATAGATTTTAAGTGTTGGGTATAATAATTGTCTTTATCGAAAAAGCGATCCAACTGTGGTGCTTGAGCTGTTTTTCGGTATAAAAGATTTGAATTGCACCGTTACTATCAGTTATAATTTTTGGTAAAACGGCAAACGTTCGGTCCTACAATTGGTATCAGAGTCAATGTCACGGATTCGATTCTCATTGATTGCAAAGAGTGCAATTATTGTGTGAGAAATTGTTGGGTGCAATAATTTCCTTGCTGGAAGAGTGATCGAACCGTGATGCTTGAGCTGCTGTGCAGTTTAAAAGATTTGAGTTGCATTGTTACCACTAGTTATAATTTTTGGTAAAACGGCAAACGTTCGGTCCTACAAAAAAAATATTATTCGATCAAGCCATATTCCTTGGGTCGTTTCAAACAATCACTCCCACACCAATAGGCTGAGAATCGCGACGGACCACGGCAACGACGTTAATTTTGATTGTTTCCGTAGGAGGCTACACCACTTTGATATTTAAATATAAAATTTAAATGATACTAATATTTTAAATACATAAGATATATGTTATAATTATTAACATGAGAGTTTAGATCGAGATGCAATTATTTGAATTTTTTTTTCATTCAAATAACTGAAAGAAATTTAAATAATTTGATTTAATTATACTCTTTCATAAATTTCTCTCTCAATTAACTAGATATATACACATTTTCTTGTACCATACATAAATATAAACTAGTGGATCGTGTTAATTAAGTTATATAATGAAGTTTTTTTTAAAAAAAATTTAAATTGAAAATTATTCGTTTTTTGAAATTAAAATTGTTAGAGAGAAAATAAAATATAAAGAAAAATGTGATATACATAGTTGGATGGATAGAGAGAGTCTTAATGATTATTAAAAAAACTTCACCATCTACCAAAGTCAATTAGTAAAATGTGTTGAGTAGGTCTTTTGTGAGACGGTCTCATGAATCTTTATCTGTGAGACGAGTCAACCCTATCGATATTCACAATAAAAAGTAATACTCTTAGCAAAAAAAATAGTACTTTTTCATGGATGACACAAATAAGAGATCCGTCTCACAAATTACAACTCGTGAAACCGTCTCAAAAGTTTTTGTCAAATGTGTTTTAACTTTAATAAATAATATATATTATTTTCAATGTTCCCAAGTCGAATGTAATGAATGTTTATATAAAATTTAAATTAACTAATTTGTTTTGAAAATTATGAAATTGTAATTTGATTAATTGAACTACATATAGATATTAGAAACTATATCCGTCTTAATTATATATGTTTCATTTCTTTTATTGTTATCTCAAATATATATTTAAGTTTCTACATTTGGTAAAAAATTTTTTTTACTAATATACAATCGCTAACTAAATCTTGAAAAATGTGTAATTATTTTTCAATGAATTAAATAAGTATGATGTATGAAATTTGTTTGTAAATTTTGCTTCTCAGGTGATTTTTTAATCTCCGTAAAAAACAAAGTGACGTATATCTATGACGGATGAAATATAATACAAGTAAATAATAAAAATAGTGGAGATCTTGTTGGATATATAATAAAATTCATCATCTTTACGTTGTCACATCATCGACTCAAATTTTACAATAATCTATAATTTTTACAAAAATCGATATTAAAAAATAATTATGTTATTATATATTTCAATTTCTAATGACATTATAAATCATTTTACAAGTCAAATGGTGAGGAGGGAATGCACCATCACAAGGTTTCCTCCAGGGAAACAAAGGCTATAGAGATAGAGGATTATACCTACAGCAATCCCATGTTCTAGATTCTTGTGGATTTTACGGTAATTATTCTGAACCCTAAAATTCATCGATTTCATGTGCGCTCCATGTTTATTATGCATTCTTTAGGAATTTCTGATGATTGAGGTGACTGTGTGCATGGATTTAGTGTTCGATTATCACTCGTATTTTTGCAAGGCGTTTGTTTTAACTGCGGGACAATCTGAACATTAGCTTCCAATTTCGGATTTATAAAAATAATAAATCAAGGGCCCCTTCCTTTAATTGTTGTAGCCTGCCATTAAAAGTTCAATCTTTAATGTTTTTCCCCAATTCTGAAGTTTCGAAGTTCATTTGATTTTATCTGGTTTGTATTATATCCAAGTTCTTTTGTAGTGAACTACACGGTATTAGTATTTATGTATTATATATTTAGATACGCAATGGCGTTTGTTTTTGCATTTTAGATATGGATCAAAATTCAACAAGCAACGAATCGTTGATAGCTCGCATTGAACAGTTGGAGAAGGGTATGTATGCATACGTGTGTGGTTCTTTAGATTGAGGACTCTTAACTTTTATCTGCTTCCGATGTTCTTTGTGTTTTCGGAAAGCCTGCTGAAGTAGTTTCTCAATTTCCTGGCGTGATTGATTATGTTTCTGATATTTTCTGGTAATTGACTTCGTTAAGTTATTGTGTGGACAAATCTTGTGATATTATATACTCTAAACTGCATTAAATACTTTTTTTTTGTGATTCAATTTGAGTTCACAAAGTAGATTGCAGTGTTTTTGAACCAAGGGAAGTTGAATGATAGTTTCTTTCTCAAAAACAAATGTCAATCTTCTACTCGTATCGGAGGATTGGTTTATGAGTAAGGAGTTTCTTTCTCAAAATGAATTTCTAAATTCTACTTATCTATTTAAATAATAGAAGAACAAGATTTGGGAAATATAATGCATGATTCACTTGACTCTTGCTTTGGGTAAATGTTAAGAATACTAGACTAGTGATATTGCTGAGGCTTTTTTAATTCTTGGTATTTGTTTTATCGTGGCTTTAAGTTTTGAATAGGTTAAGTCCTTGTCACTGATCTGAAATGTAGCTGATCCTTCTGACAGAACGCGATGAGCTTCATAAAGATGTTGAACAGTTGTGTATGCAGCAAGCTGGACCTGGTTATCTGGGAGTGGCAACTCGAATGCATTTTCAGAGGTAGACAACTTTTTTTTTGAGGCTGATATCCTATTACTAGTCCTCTCCCATCAGTACCTGTGTTTTGGTCCCTTGGATGGGAAGACTGGAGAATGTATTATTCTGTTTTTTAAATTGTAAGTGATAGAATCTGTAACTGTCTCACACTAGGACGGCTGGGTTGGAGCAGGAGATTGAAAACTTGAAAGCAAAGTTTGCTGTTTGCACAAGAGAAAATCAGAATCTACAAGAGGAGATATCAGAGGCTTATCGCATTAAAGTGAGATCTGCTGCAATTTATCTAGTGTCATTCACATTATCAGTAGTTAAATCTTTTATTGAATTCCAATCTGACAAGCATGGTGTTCTCAGAGCCAATTGGCAGATTTACATAGTGCCGAAGTCTTAAAGGTCTCTTTCTCTATCTCTCTCTCATTTAGAGTAGCTGTAAAAATTCTCGCTTTCACTTAATTGAAAAGTCTCCTTAATGGTAATTAGTACTACCTCTTCAATGCATTTCTTTCATGCCAAATATGGTTGCTGATGAAACTAACAAAAATTTCTGAAAGTCTAGGATTAAGCACTGATTAGATGTATGTTTTTTACTCAGATTTTTTTCTTTCCTTTTTTTTTTTCTCATTTCCACAGAATATTGAAGCTGAGAAACAGCTTAAATTTTTCCAGGCTTGTGTTGCTTCTGCTTTTGCTGAGCGAGATAATGCAATTTTGGAGGTTATTTATTTAATTTTTTTACATTTTCCCTTTCTTCTCTTCCCACCCCCACCTTCTACTCCACTTGCCCATTTTCTGTGCTTGATTTATTTTCTATCACCCTTGGTTCAACATTCAAATCCTGGGAGGGGAGGTGCAACGTAACCACCTCTGAGAACAAATTATATGGTGAAATTGGTGGTTCTTCTTCTTTTACTCTTGTTTGGCTTAAATATATTTGAATGCCCAGTTACGTAAACCAGTTGGTGTTGATTTATTGCTGTTAACAGGCTGAGAAAGCTAAGGAGAGAGAGGAGCTCATGCCACATGAGTTGAACAAATCTCAGAAAAGGTATTTATGGAATTATCTTTTTTCAAAGCCATTCTAAACTGTGTAGTAGAACTAAAAATCAATGCATAACTTTCCTGCTTGTAATTTCTTTAACTTTGCTTTATCTGGTATACTGCAATCTATCCAATTTAACATAGAATAAAAATATTTTTTGCTGGTGCAGTAGATTAAAGCTATGTCCTTCTCTGACAATACAGGATAGAAGAACTGACCTCTGAACTTCTTGAAGAAAAGAAACTAGTCACCACCCTCCAAATTGATGTAGAAAAGCAAAAAACTCAACATGCGATTTTCCTAAAGGTATTAGTCCAAATTCTGAATCATACTCTTCCGTATTAGAAAATTTTTCCCCTCTTTTGACATGCAAAAAAAATAAAAAATCTTTCAAAATTAGAGGGGTTTTATTTTTCGAGAAAAACGGGTTGTTTCAATTGATATTTTTTCCTTCTTTAATCCTATTACTATTTTTTTTTTATTTTCAAATTTTTGTTGCTATATTTTGTATATCTTTGCTAACAGTACTTTCAAATTACCACTTTTTTTCTGTAATTGTCTATTGCTTGCAAATGAATATTTATGTGATTTCTATTTTGGTATATTCCGTGATGAGATAGTTTTAATAATATTTTAACTATGTTTCTGATTAAAGTTAAAATAAATAACATCAAAATTCTTAATTTCTTCGCTTGAACTTCTTTTAGTTACATGTTTTTTGTCTTTAATTCTCTTAGGGAACAATAATTACAACAACAAAAACAACAACAATAATAATAGAAGAATTTCATTACTTAAAGTAAGAGTAGAATCTTGTAATCCTTCTTATTCTTTCTGGCACTACAGATCCAGGTTTGGCCATCATATCTACCGCAATGATGTTTAATGCTCTCCACACCTTGTTGAAGTTTTGACTAGTATTGTATTGTGATCGTCAAAATGTTTTACGAATCAAGCAATATCGAGTATTTTGTCCAACAATAAGTAAAAACATGGCAAGAATTTCTTCAATACAAATGTATCTTGTGTCTCGTAAGGGTGTTCTTTCTATAAGAATGTTGCTTAATTTGAAAACAAAACATTGGGGTACATTCTGTAAATTTCTCGAAAGTTTGTTGGATCCTCTTTTAATATTTTATGAATATAATCGTATCCACTTGTAGTTATTGATCGTCTAGTTAAGGGACGATGGACACATGTTCGCTATGAATGTTAATTATGTGCTCATTTAGCACATATAGAATCTAAAAAATTTGGATCAACAAATACTCAAAGGTTTCATGTAATTCTTCTCACAGTTCTTCTTCTTCCATTTGTTTATCTACGTTGTACATATTGATATTTGACATTTAAATTAATCATCTGACATAAAACAAGTAATGAAAATAAAGAAACTTTATGAATTCATGAAAAAACATCATATTTATAACCAAAACAAGATCTGTTCAGTAAAAAAACCGGGTAATTTTAAAATAAAAATAATCCAATAGTTGAAATTCGCTACTAGTTCAATAATTAAAAAGCAATTCAAAAAAATATGAGTAAAAATTTTAACACATTATTTATCACTAATTTATGCCCCCAAAAATCACTCATTCATTCAACTTATAGTCTATCCATTCGAAACGCTCTTCGATTGCCATTTCAGAAAAGCCATCTTTTTTGCTCTAGTATTAAACAAGTCAAGCACCTTGTACCAAGTACGATTTTCCAAGTTTGGGACTTCCTTAATAGCATCCCAACAATTATCATCTACAACGCCAATTGATTCAATCTTGGAAACTACCTTCTCAAGGTTGTAAGGGAGCCTATGCATAATATCTGGGTCAGGATTCTTTGATGTGCTTGATTTTATTTCAAACTCGATACTATCTCGTTTTCTAGTGGCTGGTGGAACCTTTGAACTCATTGGTTGAGAAGGTAATGGAGAAGTGGAGAACTCAGGAAGTGGAGTCTCATATGAAGATTCTTACCCATCATTTTTCATGAATTCACCACTATCGTAATCAAACATGTAATCATCTAATAAGCTAGTACCCTTATTTTGTTCTATCTCAAATGTTCTCGCATCAGTGTCATCTCCTAATCCAATTAAGTATTTTCCGGTGGCAGTTCCATTCTCAACAACAATTCTCAAATCTTCGTAATCTTCAAAAGTGCTGGTCCAATAATGTTCATGTTTAGGATGAGTTTGTTAAAGAACAAAAAGTAACGAATGTTAAAACTAATTCTAATTTTAATTGAAAATATAAAATTAGAAGATTCTTACCTTAAAATATTCACCCAATGCTTCATCATTAGCCTAGAATTTCTTTGTCTCATAATCCCATCCAAACCCAAAACTATGACGTGTAAGCTTAGAATAGTTGTTGTATCGTTGTTTAAACCACTTCAAACGACTTTGATATCGTGCGAAAGTTTTTTCACACCCTAGTTTTGCATTAAGAGCATGAAGTATATTTTTTTCCCACTGTTCTTTTGTTCAGCATCCCATTCTTATCACGACATCCTCGCATGACAGCATCGACCATGAGTTTTAATAATTCATTGCTCTCCTCGATCGTCTACAAATTATATTTTGCTTGTGAATCTTTACCATTTATAGTTTCTTAAGAAGAAGTAGAAGTTAATTATCTCAACGATTATATTAACTTTTCATATATAACAAATATAAAATGAATGTCATATAATCTTCAATATAAAGTATATACATGGATCCTTAAATTTTGTCAAACATGTTAGAACATTCAAAATGCATCAGCCAACATGTATAAAAATGCATCCTACCTTCATAGTATATACGTTGAAACAGAAAAATAATGAATACTTGCAAGAAAATAAAAAAGTTCACAGTCGACAAGGAAAAAAACTCTACTCCTAACTCTTTTACTTCTAGTATAATAAATATTTAAAACAACTTAAGTTTAGATCAATCATGTTTTTAAATTGAAATTTATAGAAAAATATTTAACTATCTAATGATTTTTCTACTAAACTCACATGCTATCAATTTGCAACCACCCACCAAGATACCATGTCCAGTGGGTTTGTCATGCATTATGTGATTTCTTAACTATCTCTAAACCTCCAAACAGACACAACCAATATTAAAAACATCGTTTGTTAAGGTAACAAGCTGGAGGCCTAATGAATGAAAGGAATCATATTCAAAGCATTATGTTTAATGTCTGTACTATTGCAATATTAAGACATCAAATTGAAATAATTTCAACAACTACAAAACAATCTAGACACAATCATTCGAATATAAATAAAGGTATCGGTGAATCTACGAGTGCTTCACAAAGTAACAACCGGAAAGCAAGTAGATACAGTCAGTGCGACACTTACAAGCTATCATTATAAAATTTGTACAATAAAAACGTGTATCGACTGCCCATGAGCCTCTAGGCTTTTATTCCTGAGGGTATTTTTTGCAGAAATAACAAAAGAACACACGAAGAAAAGAGAGGAATTGGCCCAACAACATCTGAAAAATGACGTTAGATTTCCACACACATTAAAGCAAACATAGAGACACTATATAATATGTCGTGAATAAGGACCATCAAACTATTACCACAACCCTTTTTACACATATGTACGCATACATGTGAGCTTGTTTCTTTACACCTCAATATTGGCAATATAATATATAGTGATTCAAGGATGACCAATCATACTTTTAAATAGAAGAATTTTTTTTGAGATAGAACTTTTCTGACGATGAGTGAAGAACCCTAGAGACGTCTTGAGATAGAAGAGAGAGGGTGCATTTTTCAAAAAAGAAAGTCCATCAAAATCTTTGGAATGGTGGAAGAAAATTTTAGATTTTCTGTAATTGTACATAAGGATTCAAGGTTTGTATATAAAGATATATATCATAAGAATCCTTGAAAATCTATGGATTTTTTGGATACCTCTTGACTTTTGTAGACTTTTAAAAGTCAAGTTTGAATACATCATAACTTTTTAAAACTTTACCAAAATCTATTTTGAATAGCACTAAATCTACATAGAGTATATAAAAATCTAGATTGAATATCTCTAGATTTTTTAACTCCATAAAAGTCTTTAAAAGTCTAGAATGAATACACCTTCCTTATTATTTATGTAGTATACTATGCACAAGCAATGCATGTACTCGAAAACTTGTTTAAATAATAGATATGAAATTTACACTGAACAATTGCACCTAAATTGCACTGACATGTAAATAATTTCGTTTAGAATTTTGGGTGAAGACTTATTATCTGCTAGCTGCTGAAAATAAAAATTACGATCATGTTTGAACATGTAATTTGTCTGTTCTTCATGTTAAGGATCATTTTTTGATTGCAGGTCATTGATAAATTTTACAGTTGATCATTTTTTGATTGTAGGTCGTTGATAAATTTTACAGTATCAGGCAGGATTACCTTGAAAACATAGTTGATACGAGCTTGGAAGAAAAATGTGACTGCCTTTTAAGCGATTCAGGTGAAATGTGGAGGTTTGAAAATGATGAGGAAACTTCAACCTCTAGTTACATTGTAAGTTATGAGATTGTATTACTTGAGTATCCAAAAATTGATTTGCCCATTGTCTGAATCCTACAATTTATGCTTTTACCTGATTGGAGATACTGTTGTTTTTATAAAGATCCTTCTTGTTGTGTACTACGGTGGCTGTCCTCCCCCTTCTTTCTTGGCATTCTTTGTGTCATTTCGATGGTTTTAGCTTGGTACTTTTTTATTGATGTCTTATTAGGGGTTCTTAATATGCACAAAATTTTACTGTCTTTGACATAAAATGTTAGCATCTTTGTTTATATATTACCACGTTCAGTTTTTTTTTTTGGCGATGAAACTTCCTTTGGTTCGTAGTTCAACGTAGAAGAATTCAAAAAACTTCCTTTGATTACTGTCAGCAACTTTATTAACTTTTCTTCAGACAGAGCTCTCTGGAATCAGAAATTGTCGTTCTGAAGAAAGGTGTGGATAATCTACAAAACAAGCTTCACGTGGTATGCTTCTATGTGTTTTGTTCTGTTTCATTTTTGTTGTGCATAATACGGATACTTCTTTGTTGATCATCCTTATGTCAACTCTGATCAGGGGCTGGAAATCGAATCCCATTTAAAGAAGAAATTTAAAGAATTGCAGAAAAGTAAAGTTAGTATCTTTTATTCTAGATATATGAAACATGATTCCTGGGTTGCATTAGTTTGGTGCTAATCGCAAAGCAACTGATGCGCAGAGTATTTCTGAAGAGAAGATGAGGAAGCAAATATCAGCATTAATTTCTTTCTATTCTCAGTACAAAATTAGTATTACGAACTTACTAGATGAGTGGCGTATGGAGCTAAAATCAATCAGTGATATGGTGGTTGAGAAGGTGAGGGAGATTGAGCTAAGTGGTGAACAAAACCTGAAATCTTCTCCTATACAAGCTGTGGAATTAAGTGGGAGCGAATGCAGAGATGTTCATATCAATACTGACTCCGGTCGCATATCTAGTACTAAGGTTTGTTCTGACTGTATTACTTTGTGTCGACTCAGACCTCAGTTCTTGTCATTGCGTGAATTATCTCCTGCAATTTTTCTTCCTTCTTTTTCTCTACTTTGATGAGGTGTCTCTCATAGTCAAATTTCTGTTTCTATTGTCTTATTATTCGATGCGAGAAATGGTTTATTTTTTCAAAGACATCAATCAAACTTTCTGTTCTCCACATTTTTCAGAGTCTTAATCCCGACCTGCAAATTCCAAATGCTTCTGGAACCTGTGATGCCTCCAAGGCCTTTGCTCAGGCATTGCAAGAGAAGGTTGCTAGAAAATCCCTTCCTTTATTTTTACATTCTAAGATCATACATGTGTTGATATGTTTTCTTGTTTTTCAGGTTGAAGCATTGTTACTTTTATCACAACAAGACGAAAGACACCTACTGGAGAGAAACGTGAATGCAGGTCTACAAAAAAAGATAGAGGAGCTTCAGAGAAATTTATTGCAGGTTGTCTTCTTCTATCTCTCTAGATTTAGGCATTTAGCATCTGCATAGCTTGTAACCATAACGTTTTTTAGCGCCTTGTAAAATGGTCTTCCCAAATCCCAGATAATATTCTGCCTGTTATAAGTAGTATGATTATGTTTTGTTACTTTAGGTTACAAATGAAAAGGTAAAAGCTCTGATGGAGTTGGCACAGTTGAAGCAGGAAAAATATGTACTGCAAGAGTATGTTCTCCTTTTTGTTTCATTATGAAGATACCCCTATGTGATGCTGAATAGCTTATAATCTGAAGGATACATGTAAGATGGCATGAGGGATCAGTTTTTTCGTTGTCATCTCTTGGTTTTCCTTATTTACCATATTAAGTTTCTTTATAGATTATATCATCTCCTCCACTGTATTTTATTTTGATCAATTCTTTCCTGCGTTTCCTGATCTGAAGAAATGCGAGTTTTGTGTTTTAAGTGTCCTTGACAAGCTTTTGATTGAACAGTGCCCTTGATGCAATGATATTTGGAGCCATCAACTTTGTGCAAAGCTTTCTATAATTATTAATTGGCATTGCCTATAGTATTTCTTACTCAAACCTCGCACTCCCAGTTTTACCTTTTCTACATTTTAATCTCGATTTTTTGGTTTACTACTTTTGGCGACGTGATTGACAAAACTGTTGGACTTAAAAAGAAATTTTAAATACTCTTTGACTTTTCATGAACTATCCTATAAAAGTGATGATGGTGTTGTGTGGAGGTAATTGTAAATACAGTTCTGTTTTTGGTTCTACGGAATTGCCCTCGCTTGAATTGGAATGTTAAAAAATTTGTTTCACTGAAACCGGGTTGTTGGCCTTTAAGGCTTGGCATGATGTAGTGGACTACATTTTCTTGAATGGTTAAAAGGATTGCTTCTCCCTTTCCTCAAAACCATTTGTTGTTATCTTGATTTGAATTTCTCAACTCTCTGTACTTTACTTCTCGTTGTCTTTATTGTGCTGTACTCTCTTCACTCGAGTTTTTCCCACCATAGTTGCTGTTTCTTATTTGTACCAATCTTGGAAAATTTCCTGCAGAAAGATCAGTCGGGATGTTATACAAGGAAAACATTTGAGTGAGACCGGTGAACAAAAGCTGGAGAAAGATGGGAAACTTAAAAATTTCCTGAAGAGAAATTATCTCAGCCGCTGGGTTGGAGCTTCAGAAGGAAATGATGCTGAAGCATGTCTGAATTATGAAAAGCCCAATTTTCAAATGGATTTTGCGAGGCACGTTAACATTTATCATGAGTATTGACTCCATGTTATCCTTTTCTTTTACATTTTCATCACACCACATGTCAGAAATGTTTAGTTGTTGCATATGTGATTGGGATTTGTTATAGGCCTTGCCATTTTCTCATGTCTCTATGGGTTAAGGAAAAAAAATGAAGTGATGTGATCTTGTCCTTGTTATGTTCTTAACCTGTTTAATATGCAGGATGAAAATTGAAAATGCAACATTTAAGGAGAGCTTGGAAAGTATGGAGCATCTGCTTTCTTCTGTGCGGAGACTTCGAAAATCGCTTTTGAAGGTGATGATATTTTGCAATTTTGTTGTCTTGTTAAACCTCAAAGATGAAAATTGGTCTGTAACTTTTTTTGTGAGATGGGCGAGTGAACAAATGCTTTATGACGTCTATCTATGAAGTAATGAGTAAATAGCCACAACCAGTAATAACCTACTTCAGCTAATTTCGAATCCAAGACAACACTCCTCCTGAGGCTTGAACCAAAACTGGTAAATTTGGAATTTGTACCATTGGTTCAAATGAAAATTTAATTTAACATGGAATTTTTCTTTAATTGTATCTAAGTTGCTCTTCCTTACTAGAATTCTTGGTCCTCCTATACTATTCTTAGATAAACGAGCAGACAGACTAAATGATGAGCTTTTTCTAGCATGGCAGCTATGAGCAGAGACCGTCTTTCCTATCATATAACCTCTAATTGAATTTGCTGCCCTACCTGAATTCTGTCGTGCAGGTTAAAGATTCAACTGGAGATAAAGCCGAACGTATGAACTGCTATGACTCTCTGGATAAAACAATCGCCGAATCAAGACTAGTGAAGATTGCCCTCGGCAGCTCTCTTCCCCTCAGCTGGTCTGCAGAAACAGATGGATCACACAGTGAGATAAATGATGGTGGGTCCTATCCTGGTCTTGAGAAAGTTGATTTTGTTTCTGCTGCTGGATTTGAGATGGTGGATCTCTTAATCTTTGCTGCACATGTCTTGAAAGAACATATGGCTCATCAAGATCAGGGAGAATGCGACCCAAAGATGATCAGCGAAACATGAAGATTATTGTTCTGTTGTACCATGTAAC
>NC_133314.1:1450943-1470939 GCF_012295235.1 Primulina huaijiensis
GAATATCAAGAAAAGAATTCGAGACCATCACAGGGTTTTTCCGACTTCCCATTGCCTGCCAATATCTCATTGAAAAAAAATTTCATGGGGCTAAGATGCTGAGTAAATAAATTGATAAGATTAAAGAAAACATATTGGCATATAGAATTGGGATTAGGTCATGTGGTATTATTCTCACTTTGGGTGCGAGAGGCACTTTGAGGTATTGAGTTCACTTCTTTGAATGTCCCATACAAATTAGTCAATACATTTACTTTTTTACTCCTGTCAGTTTAATACCAGGATTCAACTCATCTGACTTAAAGTCAAATAGAAACAGCAGTATATGATCTTTAGAGAAGCCAAGTCACACTCAGAGAAATAGCACCGTGGATGTTAAAGGTTCCAACAAAAACAAAAGGAAGCACATTGAAATCAAACTGGGAGGAAAGGTCAAAGGAGTAACAATGAGATTTTATCTAAAACCTGCATACTCACTTTTTGGCACTTATATTGTTGGATCTTTCTTTAAATATCTACACCAAGTAATCAGATCCATACAGATTTATGGTGAATACCAATGGTTAGCTTTTGCAGACTCGCTAGTTGGAAATATTTGCAGGAATACTAATCACCAAGACTTGACTACAAATAACAATCAGATTAAAGTTCACATCCCCATGTAGTCATGTGTGAGAGAGAATTATCAGCACGAGGACATTTGGTCTAGTGGTATGATTCTCGCTTTGGGAGCGAGAGGTCCCTAGTTCGATTCTCAGAATGCCCTATTTTGGCCCCTTCAACTTTTCGCAACAAAGTTCCTAGAAACAGCTAAAGTCAAATTGAAAAAAATCCACTACTGATCAGTAGAAATATGCACCTGTGATAGTTTTGCAGGTTATCAATTGATTTTTGTAAAATTAACAAATAATGCACAGTGAATATCAGAGTAAGAAAGCTAGATTTATTGTTGCAACCTAGCAATTACAATTTATTCGTCTAGTTGAAGCCTTAAGATAGTTGATTAACACATTCATTAGTACAAAGAAAATTACATCTGCTGATATGGATCAAACAAAGAGAAGAAAGTACATGATCAGCCAGTGAAACCCTTCAAAATTCAATAGGCACAAATTACAAATCAATCCATATTGACCATCTACATAGAAAAATACATTACGTAATGTAGCATGTCCCAAGAGTTTATACCTGATCATTAACATTCTCAACTTCTTTGTTAAATTACTGAGGAGATGATAGCAAATAAAATGCCAGTTGGGATAAACCTGCATATTCAACGAGAAAATTATTTATATTTTCTGCTTAGATTTTATAATATTTCAGATCCTATAGAATGATCTACAAAAAATCAGGTGATTACAACAGATCATCGAGTTCTATGGACTATAGGTAACTACATTTTCCTTACATGGCTCATTTTGTAGGCCTCCATGAAGCAAAATCGCATAATAGATTTGATCATTAAAAAATGCCAGTTAAGTTCCAATTGTTTATTTTTATCTTGATAAAAATCATTGAATGATCAAATCTAGATGCAGTTGATTAAATTACACTTGTGAAGTTAATTTGTACACCAGATAGATGCAGTAGGAATTAAAAAAATAACTCTCAAGTACAAAAATAATGCAAAACTTAGGAATTGGGCATTTGGTCTAGTGGTATGATTCTCGCTTTGGGTGCGAGAGGTCCTGAATTTGATTCTCAGAATGCCCCATTCAAAAATTTTAATGCCTTTTTTCCTCGATTATTTCTTCTCCTAGCGGTCCACATTTTTTAACACATCGTTGTAATTTTTTATCAACTTATATTGAAAAAGACCAAAAAACTTCAGTGAATCAACCTCGGCTCCAAATCAAAATTGAGAGCTAAAAAAAGCCACTAAATAGCTACTAGCGAAAGAGACCAGCTAAAAAGCCACAAAATCTAGATAGCATTATCTGCCAACATAATCAGCACCAGGTATACACTACACATATTTCAGCGCTTATCTTTCTTTTATTTCCACTTCATGTCATGATCTAGTTCTTTAGTCGACCTTTGAAATTCATATATGCTTATTAACTAAACCGGAAAAAAATATCTTGAACGAACACATTCCACTTTTTTTTTAAGCAACATAGTTCAATTTCAATATAATGATTTAGTAGATATAATAAAGTCCAGAAGTAAAAGTTAAAACTGAACTGAAAGTTTAGAGCTGACTTTAAAAGGATTACAGTAACATCATTTTAAAGAATGCATTTAGATGGATGATTTAATCATAAAAAACTGGAATACTAAGAGATGAACTGAATCTACCTCTCTAGATTTTCCACTAGGTTGAATGTTTCTATTGTTAGCGTGGATAGTAGGTTTTATCTTTATATAATTAATTGCTTTTATTCAACAATTCAATGAAAAAAAAAGCATTTAAAAAATTCCAGAGTAAAAGTAAAGTAATTGAAACTTCTGATCATCTCTACTCGATAAAAATGAAGAACAACAGGATCACGTGAACTGAATTAAGAGATACCGACAATCAATTCTTATTCTCAGAACTAAGAAAAAAGTCCTAATAGCAGATATTTGTTATCCTTCTAATTTATGGTGTCTGTTATTCCAAATTATATATATGGTTTATGAAGAACATGAAAAATTCTGACGAATTCACAAAAAGCAAAGCATCTGTTTTTGTAGAATCTAACAGTACAGAAAAAATAAAATAATTCATACAACGAAGGAACAGAAAGTCAGTTAACATTTTTGAGAGCAAACATTATTATGATTCATAGCACGGCTATCAATATGGTCAAAGCCTAGTACATCATAAAACACACACATGTGCAAGAATGTAGCCATGTTCAATTAGTTTCATATATCGGCTTTTTGCCAAGCTTGCTATGCAAATATTACAAAACGTAACATCAAAACTAGAGAGATAATTTGTTCTAAGTACCAAAGTCAACTTCATTTATATGTATCTAGTAGATTCACACTTGGAAATAATGCATAAAAAAGCGAAAATACAGATTCAGCCTGAACAGGGCATTCGGTCCAGTGGCATGATTCTCGCTTTGGGTGCGAGATGTCCCGAGTTCGATTCTCGGAATGCCCCTCATATTTTTTGTATCCACCAACCTTCACCGATAAAGTTTGATCCTTCACAATTTTACTTAATTTTGGTCCAGGACCTCAACATTATTTTCAATACATTGGTTTTCAGTGGCAAAATGTGATATCTTTCGTATTTATTTTCTACTTTTCACAACATGTGAATATTCAAGTAAGCATGTTAACCCTAGCACAGAATATCCCACATTCATCCATGATCTCCTCTCATAATTTTAATATACTGTACAAAATAAAGAAAAAAATCTACACAAATGGACACAAAAAATAAACAAAGAAGCAGCATGTTCAATAATTCCAATAAACGAATCTAATACAACACAATAAATAGATTCTAAAGCTATAGAAAATAAATAAACCAGAAAAAATTCAACCACACAGCTATTCATATAAAACTAAGCACTATCATGAGCAGGAATTGAACATCAAGAGACTGATATACCAAACAAAATCGATACGGCATCAAGCGAACATGATTACAATACTAGCTTATAATTTTACCTCACATAGCAGGTTCTTCCTGAAACTTGCTCCACGGAAAAAGACGCAGTATTTTAGGGAAGAAAAATTGAAACTTCGGATTCTGTCTACTCAATAAAAATGAAGTGAACAACATGATCACCAGAACGGAATTAAGAGACACCTACTATAAAATCTTAATCTCGGAACTAAGCAAAAAGTCTTCCTAGCAGATATTTGCTATCCTTCTGATTTATGGTTTCTGTTATTCAAAAATAAATAAATTTATGGTTTATGAAGAACAACACGAATTTGATGAATTCACAAAAAGCAATAAACCTGTTTTTGGAGAATCTAATAGTTCAGAAAAATTAGAATTGTTTGTACAACGAAAGAACATAAAGTCAGTTAACATTTTTGAGAGCAAACATTATCATGATTCATATCACGACTATCAATATGTCAAAGCCTAGTGCATTGTAAAAATACATACATATTCCAGAATGTAGCCGTGTTCCATTAGTTTCATATAGCGGCTTTTTGCCGAGTTTACCAAGCCAATATTACCAAAATGCAACATCAAACCTAGAGAGATAAAAGCTGTTAAAAGCATCCAAGTCAACTCCATCTCCCATCTGTATGTATCTAGATTCACACTTAGGTCATAATACATAAAAATTGAAAATAAAGATTGAGCCTAAACAACAGGGCATTTGGTCTAGTGGTATGATTCTCGCTTTGGGTGCGAGAGGTCCCGAGTTCGATTCTCGGAATGCCCCTCATATTTTTTGTATCTACCAACCTTCACTGATAAAGTTTGATCATTTACTTAATTTTGGTCCAGGACCTCAATATTAATTTCAGGACATTGACTTTCGGTGGCAAAATGTGATATCTTTGTGTTGATTTTTTACTTTTCACAACATTAAAATATTCAAGCAAGCCTCTTAACCCTAGCACAGAATATCCTACATTCATCCACAATATCTCCTCTCATAGTTTTAAAATACTTTGTATAATATAAATAAACACCTACACAAATAGACACAAATAAATAAACAATCAGCTTGTTCAATAATTCCAAGAACAAATGAGTCTGAAACAACAGACAATAAATAGGTTCTAATCAACGCAATAATAGCTATAGAAATAAATAAACCAGAAAAAATTTCGGCCATGAAGCTATTCATATAAAACTTAGCAATATTATTAGCAGGAATTGAACATCAAGAGACTAATATACCAAGCGAACTCTATACGGCTTCAAGTGATCATTTTTACACTACTAGCATATAATTTTACCTCATATATCAGGTTCTTCCAGTAACTTGCTACGCAAAACAAAGACATTGTATTTTAGGGGAAAATATTTTGAAACTTCTGATCCACTTTACTCAATAAAATTGAAGTGAACAATACGGTCGCATGAACCGAATTAAGAGATACCAAAAACCGAATTAAGAGATACCAAAATCAAATCTTAATCTCAGAACTAAGCAAAAAGTCTTCCTAGAAGATATTTGCTATCCTTCTCATTTTTGGTTATGTTATTCTAAAGAAAAATAAATTATGGTTTAAGAAGAACATGATGAATTTCAATGGATTCACAAAACGCAATACACCTGTTTTTGGAGAATCTAATAGTCCAGAAAAATTATAAGTGCTCGTACAACAAAGGAACACTAAGTCAGCTAACATTTTTCAGAGCAAACATTATCATGATTCAAATCACGACCATCAATACGTCAAATCCTACTGCATTTTAAAAATACATACAGGTTTACGAATGTATCCGTGTTCCATTAGTTTCATATATCGGCTTTTTATCGAGCTTGCTATGGCAATATTACAAAAAAGCAACATCAAACCTAGAGAGATAATGTTGTTCAAAGCACCCAAGTCAACTCCATCTCCCATCCATATGTATCTAGAATCGAACTTAGACTGTAATGCATAAAAAGTGAAAATACAGACTGAACCTAAACAATAGTTTGGTCTAGCGGTATGATTCTCGCTTTGGGTGCAAAAGGTCTCGAGTTCAATTCTTGGAATGCCCCTCTTATTTTTTGTATCTACCAACCGTCACTGATAAAGTTTGATCCTTTACAATCTTACTTATTTTTGCTCCAAGACCTCAATATTATTTTCAAGACATTGACTTTCAGTGGAAAAATGTGGTATCTTTTGTATTATATATTACTTTTTACAACATTCAAATATTCAAGTGACACATCAGACCTACAGATATAATGATGTATAAAGCACCCAAGTCAACTTCATCTCCCATCTATATGTATCTAGCTAGATTCACACTTAGGCCATAATTCATAAAAAAAAAGTGTAAATACACACGGATTCTAAACAACAGGGCATTTGGTCTAGTGGTATGATTCTCGCTTTGGGTGCGAGAGGTCCCGAGTTCGATTCTCGGAATGCCCCTCATATTTTTTGTATCTACCAACCTTTACTGATAAAGTTTTGATCCTTTACAATTTACTTATTATTGGGCCAGGACCTCAATATTAGTTTCAAAACATTGACTTTCAGTGGCAAAATGTAATATCTTTTGTATTTATTTTTTACTTTTCACAACATTTAAATATTCAAGCAAGCCTCTTAACCCTAGCACAGAATACCCCACATTCATCCACGATCTCCTCTCATAATTTTAAATTACTACATAAAATAAAGAAAAACCTACAGAAATAGACATAAATAAATAAACAAACAAGCAGCTTGTTCAATAATTCCAAGAATAAACGAGTCTGAGACAACAGACAATAAATTAGCATATAATCAACGCAATAACAGCTGTAGAAAATAAAAAATTCAACCACGCAGCTATTCATATGAAACTCGGTACTATTATGAGCAGGAATTGAAAATCAAGAGACTGGTACACCAAGCAAACTCTGTACGGCTTCAAGCCAACATCATTACACTATTAGCATATAATTTTACCTCATACAGCAGGTTCTTCCTGAAACTTTCTCTGCGGCAACAAGACACAGGAATAATTTAGGGGGGAAATTTTGAAGAAAATTCTAAAAAAATCGCATAGAGAGCAGAGCTGAAATATTTTGCGGACTGTTCGAAGAACCAACACTGCATTGAAAACTCGTTGGTAGATTAAATAAATATTTTTAAGTACTTCCTCGGGACTTCGAACAGTGCAGAAAAATGATTTTTTTAAAAAATAATAATAAAATATATGACAATACATTAATAGACATTGTTCTATTTTTCGTGACAAAAATTTATATGAGACGGTCTTATAAATCGTATTTTGTAAAACATATATTTCATTTGAGTCATCTATGCAAAAAATATTACTTTTTATGCTAAGAGTATTATTTTTTATTGTAAATATCGATATGACTGACTCGTCTCACGGATAAAGATTCGTGAGATCGTCTTACAAAGATTTATTTATTTTTCANCTGACTCGTCTCACAGATAAAGATTCGTGAGATCGTCTTACAAAGATTTATTTATTTTTCATATCTTCTATATCGTCGGAATCAATACGTCGGAAAATCATCGTGTTCCTTTTGATTATTTTTTTTTAATTTTTTATAATTTTCTATTACGATAAAAATTCACTAATATACACATTATTTAAATCTTATTTAAGTTTTACTCTTAAATCTTATACAAGTTTATATTATTTTATCACTCTCCATATAAAAAAAAATTATAATAAAATAAAATAAAATGGCTAAAACTATCGTACTTCAAATAAACATAAGAGTCACATCTCAAGTTTACTAGTAATATGATATTTATACTTTTTAGACAAAGCTTATTTAACTAAAAATATTTAGGTTTCATTTGGATGGATATATTTGAAATCTATTGATTAAAATGTATTTTCATTATTTAAGTTGTAAAATAAAAGAAATTCAAATTCATCTCTCTATTTTATTTATATTATAAGGCTCCGTTTGGTACGTGTGATGGGATAAGTAAATGATTAGTAATTAGAATGATTAAAAAATGAGAGATATGAATTAATAGTATGGTGGGATAAATAACATGGTGTTTTGTATGATTTTAAAATGATTGATTAATTTTGTAAATTTTATTGCAATGACCAAAATACCATAAGTGTTAGTTAAATATATATTCTTAAAATAATTAAATAGATAATTAAATATTTATAATTATAATTTACATTTATTAAAATTAATTTAAATATAGTTATTAAAAATAAATTTGTAAATATGCATTTACTTTAATAATTAAAATAGCAATAATATTTTGAATGTTAATGTTAAATAAAATTTAGAAATAATTATAATATTATTGTTTTTTTAAAATAATTATAAATATTTTTAAAATAATTTGATAGATAATTAAATATTTATAATTATAATTTATATTTATTAAAATTAATTTAAATATATTTATTAGAAATATATTTGAAAATATTACGGTAATCATTAAACAAAATAAATTAGAATTTAATAAATATTTATTTTCATAAAAAAATGAATTAACAAGATTAGAAATTTATAAAAATTTAATTTAAGATAGATTTACATTTCAATTTATTTTCTTTAAAATGATTGAAAATAATAAAAATATATGAAATTAATTTATAAAAAAAATATAATAAAAATTTAAATATTATATTAATTATTAAATTTTCACTAATTTTAATTTTCATATTATATTGAAGAAAACAATTCAAGGATATTATGGTCAATGTACAATCTTATCATTATCACTATTCAAAAATTATACATTATCACACCTTTGAGAAGAGATATTTAATCACACAAATAACATAAATAATGAGGGCTTTCAATCATAATCAGGGCCTCCATGTTAAATTAAAAATGAACCAAACATGATATAAGGGATGATTATTTAATAATCATTATCTTATCATGGCTACCAAACATAACCTAAATGTATTCGAAATCTATTCTGATTAGTAAAAACACACTGTAAATAAATATGAGGTGAAATTGAGTTTTCTTTGAAGTTATTTAACAATAAAATTGAATTCCAAATCTACGAATTACAAATTATTCAATCCATGTGCAACTGTACAAAGACACATCGAATTCCAAATCTATGAATGACAAATTTCTCTCTTTTTTGTAATGGAATCTGTAACCGTTATCTTTCGATGCACATCGAGCTAGTAAACCCCTGAACTAACATAATATTATGCAAATATGCAAGTAAATTGTACTGAGAAAATCATGTGCGACATACTCACCTAAAAAAGTGTTGATAGAGAGTATTGAACTTCTGATTAGTCAAATATTCATCTACTCTACGTCTGTATCAAATCGAACCCCAAGATGAATTATCTCTTGATTGAAATCAAAGCCAAACCATAAAAGCTTAAGAAAATCCTACCTTTACCCTCGTCTCCCTTTCCCGCATTTGTTATGTGTATGAATTAAATAACTTCCTTTCCTCTCCATTTTCCCTTATTTCACATACAATTGCTATGCCAGCATGCTATTTTTGTGCTACAAAAATGAAAAGAAAAACAATATGAAATGCAAAAAACATATATATGTTTAAAATACTTCGTTGAAAGAGTTACATTACCGACAATAAAACAAGCGTTAAATTAGCTTAGCTTTCTTTCTAGTTTCACACAATAATCTTGTCAACCAATCCGCCTTCTCCTTCTTCCGCCTCGTTTGGCACCACACTAAACTTCCGGCTTTTTACTCCCAGGGGATGGCTGATTTCCGCTTCATAGTCACCGTGAAACAACGACGTTTCAAACAAGCCACTAGCGTCCGTGGTTTCTTGAACACCGGCTGCTTCAGTCAATGTCCGCATGAACCTGTCGACAACATCGCCGGCAGGTAAATTCTTGAAGTTGTTGTCAGTTAAACACATGGTGTTGCATTCCCCAGGACTCCATGTGGACCAAATTATTATGCCTTGTACTGAGGCATGCGCATGAATTTCCCGTAGAATCTGATCCAAATAACTAGCCTGTTGTTCAAACATGTTAGAATCATTAATGGTAGGATTTGCTAGCTCAAATGTGATTACATGGAACTCTTGCTGAATTATTTACCTGGTTCGGTCCGGGCTTGACATCCAATTCTGTAATCCAGATGGGCAATCTAGCGGAAGCAAGCGTATCAAGCGAAGACCTCAAGTAAGGCAAATTGACATATCCGAAATGGCCCTGAAGCCCGATCCCCAAAGGGCCGTTATATCCCTGCCGCCGCATCTCCGAGATCTTCTGCAGATACTTCGGCGGCGAGGACACTGGATCTCGACTCTCCTCAATCGTGTTGTACTCGTTCAAGAATGGCGTGGCCTTCGAGTCAATACGGTTCGCCTGCTGGTAAAAATTGGTTGATGCGCTGCCTCCAAGCTTACTTTCAAAGAACGAATAGTGTAAGTTCTCGTTCACCACGTCCCAGTGAATAAGCTGCCCCCTATACCTCCCCACCACGGAATTTATCCGCCTGTCCGAAGCTGCCCGCAGGTCGTTCGGCGAGAGTCCCTTGACCCACCAAGGCTGGTAATATGGGTCGTCCCAGAAGACATTGTGTCCACGAACCGTGACTCCGTGGGATTGGGTGAATCGGAGCATGGAATCTGCGATTGAGTAGTCTTCGGCACCTGGGGACCGCTCGGTTGAGTACCATTTCATCTCGTTTCCGAACACGCTGTATTTGAATCTCGCCGTGAACCAGTTTTGATATGCGGCGTGTTGGAGAATGTTTTGGTTTATGGCGCATCCCACTGGGAATCTCAATCCGTTCTGTTTGACAGAGACTGTGGCATTTGAAATGGGTTGGCCGTGTTGATCCAAAACTTGGAATTTCACCGATTTCTTGCGCACCTGCGAATGTATATTCATATGTACTCTTCATCAATTACTGGTGGGAGTATTTGAAAGAAAAAATTAAATCGATGCATTAGGGTAGCTTTCTAGTTGTCCGACCTTCTCGACTCTTTGATCTTGGTGAGATTTCCATTCTTCATGTGTAAATGGCTGGAATGAGATGCTATCTGCCCATATATCTACTTCTGCATCGTCGTTCTGCAAATTTTGAGGAGAACATGCAAACAAATTAGGAAATAGCCAAGAATAAGATGAACAAGTGAAGAGGAAACTAACCTGAAAGTAGAGCTCGGCAGGGCCGGAAGCATTTACGACCAGACCACCCTTGAGCATGGACCAACATCCCTTGCGTGCAACAACCCAACCCGCAGTCTCATAGCTCTCTTTTGTTTTGAACATGGCGGCAATGTGCGCTTCTCCATGGCTCACTTGCAGCCATGCTACAAAGTACAAGAGCAAATGATTGAAAATGTCAAGAATTGAAAGATTTACACCAGCTATGACACTGAATTTCAACAACATAAAGGATCGAAATCGTGTAAAAAATAGTAGTTAGCTAAACATGGAATTATTATATTTGTAAAAAAAACAAAAAGATTTTTCTGAATGAGTGCAATTATTGAAATATGAATACCTGGAAATGTGTAAAGTTTATCCTTGTCTAAATAAAATCTCTGCGAGAAGCTATAAAATGATCGACTTCTATTCGATGCAGTTATGTATTTGTTGGCATCTTTGGATTGTTGGTGCTCAATTTTCCAACCCTTGATTTATCTCGGGATTCGTCACTATCCCTCCACCATATTGAGGTCCAAGAGGATTTTCCAGACACTGAATTTTTTGTTTTAATAATGATTGTAATAAAAAGTACATATATAATATTAATAATATGATGACTCCGATTCTCTAATAAATAAACGAAAAATCCTTGAAAATCAGATAATTAAGTTTTTTTTTTTTTTACCTCATTCGTGAAGCTGTAGTCATAAGGCACTGCATGGATTTTTTGACCTATATATACATGCATGACGAGCTATTACCAATAATAACCATAATTTCAACATCATCGAAGTCTTGTCATAGGATAGTGATTATATTGAAAATTGTTACGCTTTGATGGACTAATTTGATTTGGAGAAAGGATTTGAGATAAATTTCAATAACCAATTATTTTGCGTTTACTTAAAATTCACCATAATTATTATTTAAATTCCATAACATGATACATAACAGATTTGAAATTCACTTGAATTTTTTCTATCAAAGCATATCAAATAGTTTGAAATCCATCAGTATAAGAACAACATATTTTAAATGAATATTTTTTACATAACCGTGTAAATTCTAGAAATAAATTCTCACAGTTGATTAATTTGAAATGATTGTTTCTCGATGATTGATGGATTTTTATCTGAAATCTGATAACGTAGAATTATATATTTTGTAAAAAAAATTATCATTACAATTATAGCATAAAGAAGAATAGAAACAGCATATTACCCTGCTCGAGACCAAGAACAAGAAAGAAGAACAAATATTTTTTCAAGAATTTCACCATTGATAGGACCTTAACAAAAAAAATTTCCTAATTTGATCGTGAATGCCATGAAAGATTTATAGGGATTAGTTATTATATTCCCTGTAAAATTAACTGTTAGAATCTGTCTCATAGATTTCAAATTTTAATTTTTGAAATTTAAATTGAATGTAGGAACTTAAATACATTAAATGATTCATTTTCAATATTTACGTGATCTTTAAATTGGATTTAGCACGAAAAAAAATAGAAATTCGTAATTAATACGAGGAAATTATTCAAGTCATGGGATAAAATACAAGAAAAGTGGTTTAGAGAATGATGAATGGACTGTTTTTGAAAATTCTGCTTCACTTTTGAAAATTCTCTTTATACCATAAATTGATTCTAGGATGTTAAGTTTCAAATCCATTTGACATAAATTTGGGTTGAGCATTTTATCAAAGTGTGTTCGGAAATATGTTTGAAGTTAACTGATATCTAAGTCTTCGAACTGACAGCTGAAGATCAACCGGACTAAAAGATGGTTGAGCTAAACTGAGGAGATATTCTTTGAAGAATCAATAAGACTACTCAGAGTTACAAGGATGAATTACTGGATAAAGTCTTCCGTACAAACGGTCTCTGAATTGTCAGAAATCTGCGAGTACTATATACAATATACGATTTGTCAGAAATGACAGTGACAGGAAAAAGACGGGATTAACGAGCGTCATATTTGAAACAGATATAATATTTGATTTTACTGACCATTATATCCAATCCAAGTCTATAAATAGATGAACTTATAAATCAGTTAGGTTCTTTGGAATTATCGCATAAGGAAAAATATTCAAGCTTTCAATAGCCCAACTGTTTTCAAGACTTTTTAGCATACGCTTAAATATTATATCAGATCATTAAAGATCAATTTGTGCTTAATATCTTTCATTTTCGAAATACTTGTATAGAGACAGTTAGTGTATTGTTCGATGTTGTTTAAGTAAACTAAACTAGAACTTTCAGCTAGGTAGTGATAAAGCCTGACTGAATCGGATTATTACAAAAGTTGTAATTTCTAATGTCTTCTAGTGAACATCCTTCTCACAAGGAAGATGGGGTGACTTAGGAGTTGTTCAAATATCCAAAAATCTAGTAACATCTTTTTTGTTTTTTTATATTTCAGTAAGCCTATTCTTGATAACCCAACTATTTTTCTTACTTAGTCATTTTTTAGTGTTCAATCTGTCAGTTTAGCTTCCTCCTGCACAAAAATTATCTGATTAGCCAACTGACATTGACTCGACGAGAATTACAAAATTCAAAATTGTTAACACAATCGAATTTCGGAAAAACTAATGTGATTGTTTATTCAACTACTCATTCTAACCAATTACCCTATACCAACAAAGTTTATCAAACATAAATTCAACTTACTATAGGCAAGGTAATAATTAAGAAAGAAAGTTAGTCTTTTTCTTAGTCTGCTGCTATGAGTTAATTGATCTTATACCACTCCAAATTCTCTTATGCTCTTTCGTTCTGATTTATGTTCTCGACTGCTAGCTGCTCTTCTCATCTGTTCTGTTTCGACTGCTCTACTTAAGAAAACTTAGACAGAGCATTGTTATTATCCAAAACTTTTATTGAATGATCTTATAAAGATGATCTTATGATAAATTATATAGATCTCGATAGCAGTATTCAAAATTTCGGACATGTTAATCGGCTAAAATTATATAGATTCGTCACAATCAATTAGAAATACGTAGAAAAATAATCAATGAGATGTTACTCTAATAGTAGTACCTCAATTGTGTATCCAATAGTACATATCGTAACATACGAACAATATTAATGTTGATAGCATTAATATGACAAAATATGAATGATTATAGTTAAATGTTGCATGTGATATTATCCTTATTATAGTCCGAACTCGACACTAAAAAACCGTGATGTATTTTCCATTCAATAATGGCCCCATCAAATAATTGAGTCAAATATCCCATTTATACTTTATTTTCAGTTGGAACGTTGAGTCTAACATATGGATGAATCAACCATTTGACTATGAGTTTGACTTGAAAAAACTATCCGTTTTGGGAAAAAAAACCGATGATATTTAAAACTATCAAAATGAGTCGGACATGTTCAACTACATTAATTGGGTGAATTAGATTGATAATTTTTCGACCCATCAAAATGGTGAGTTGCACTATCCGACCTAATCTAACCGTTAAAATTGTCGAAATTGACTAGGTCTGTCGAAACGAGGCCGGTTCGCCCCTAGTGCCCTAGCTGACTCATTCTTGATGTAGTAATGCCATTTAATAAAAAATAAAAGTAACTAATCCGAGATATCACAAGTAATTATGTGTTATATATTTAAATTTTTTGGGTTTATATATTTACATTTTTTAAAAAATATATCTGATCTGGAATGGGTGAGAGGGGATTTAAATAATTAATAATTAATAATTATTATTAATTATTAATTATTAACAATTAAAATATATGTAGCTTCCTAAAGAATTTTGCTTTTTTTTTTAAAAAAAAAATAAATAAATTCTATATAAATATATAATATTTAATTATTGGCGCCGTGTTCATCATTTCTCTGGTGTCAATCCGTGTTACTTTATGAACATTCTGCCCTAATTGGAAAAAATTAAGAAAGCTAGAAGAATATTGATGGAGAATGAGGAAGATTCAATTTCTGGTAACGATACCGCTCGTCCATGGCAATCCTATCACACTGTTTACACCAACGCGAAAGCAGGTATTTTTCTTGATCAAGTCCTGAGATTGATGCACGCAATTCGGATTTTTGTAATTAAGATTTGTTAGCCACTCGACTGAGTATCGGGCTATTTGATTTTCTTTAAGGCATGGAAGGGGTGGATAAGGAAAAAGTGCAGAGAATAGTGTATGAGATGAGCAAAGGGTCCAAATATTTCGAGAATGAGGAAAGAAAAGAAGCTTACATGAAGCAGAAAATCGAGAACATGCGGGTGCAACTTGCGAAGCTCACTCCCTCGGATATAGCCAGTTATCAGAAGGTATAGTTGATCTTTAGCGATAATGAAGCCAAATTGAGCAAGTTGTTGGTTAATGTTGTTTGGCTTTTGAAATTGAACATGTTTGGTTAGGCTGACCATAGTTTTTTTAATTGTGAAATTGTCCCGTTGAGAAAGTACCAGCTTAATTGACTTGTATATATCATATACAGATTGCCGATGAAAGGTTGGTAGATTTAGAGGCCACTCGTGACTTGTCTAGGATTTGGCTACACGTTGATATGGATGCTTTTTACGCTGCTGTTGAAACTCTGAGCAATCCTTCTCTGGAAGGCAAGCCAATGGCTGTTGGTAGTTTGTCTATGATCTCAACTGCTAATTATGAGGTTGGAATGGCCGAGTTTGAATTGGTCGATTGTGATTCTGTGAATGCTTTTTCATCTCAGCTAAGCTCTTAATTGATCTGGGTTCACCTTTGATTCAAAGCTGTGAGTCATGTTTGCTGCTTAGGCCTTAGCCTTTGATGAGGCCAAAATTTTCTTTTCAGGCGAGGAAATTTGGGGTTAGAGCTGCAATGCCTGGTTTTATTGCCAGGAAATTGTGTCCAGACCTGATTTTTGTTCCAACTGACTTCAAAAAATACACTTACTATAGTGATTTAACAAGGAAAGGTTAGTTTTTAGTGTTTTTTCCTGTGAATTGTTTGATGCAAGAAAGCTAATGTTTTTTCCTGATTTTTCTTATGCTCTTTCTTGCATTTTAGTATTCCAGAAATATGATCCCAACTTCTTCGCTGCAAGTTTGGATGAAGCATACCTAGATATAACAAACTTCTGTAGTGACAGGGGATTAACTGGTGGACAAGTATGTTGAAAACTGAATTACCATGTGATCCGATATTCATCTATTCCTTTGCATTGACATGTGTTGCGCTTTTATTTTCTATCAATCATTTTTCTGTTTTCTCATGTTGTTTTTTCAGATGCCTGTAATGTTAATTTTTTATGTTTATGCTTCCTCAAGGTGGCAGAAGAGCTCAGAGAAAGTGTTCACAGTGAGACTGGACTCACATGTAGTGCTGGGGTGGCACCGAATCGGTTACTTGCTAAGGTTTTGCAGGCTTTATGTGGAAAACTTTTTACATTATCTATTATTAACTTATAACAAGCAATGCAAACCTTCATCGGTTTCACTTACAATTTGGGTTCTGTTTAGCATTGCCTTCTATTCCAATGTTAAAAATCTTTTTTTTTCAAGCAGGTTTGTTCCGATATCAATAAACCAAATGGACAGTTTCTGTTGCCAAACAACTGTATGGCTGTCATGGCATTTATATCTTCGCTGCCTATAAGGAAGGTATAGTCAGTTGCCTGTTGATATTTGAGAAAGGTTTTTATGTTTTGTTATGCGGGAGGTTCTTTTGTCAAATTCACAGAAGAATCCCTTGTGTAGATTGGTGGCATTGGTAAAGTCACTGAAAATATTTTGAAAGATGTGCTTGGAATTACAACATGCAAGGAGATGCTGCAGAAGAGTGGTTTAATCTTTGCTCTATTTTCTCGGTCATCGGCAGGTTTGTGTGATAATAATTGTAAACTCCTTTCCTTATATCGTTAATGTGGTTAGGATTTTTTTTCAGTGGTAAGACTCTTAGCTCTTTTAAGATTCTTGTAGCTGGCTCCGAAAGCTTCACACATTCAAATTACTCGGACTAATGTGAGTTTTCTGCTACATATGTACTGAACGTTTTTCCTCGATGTTGTAGATTTTTTCTTGTCTGTTGGACTGGGACTTGGAAGGACAGATACACCTCAATTCCTACGCAGAAAAAGTATGAGTACCGAGAGAACATTTCCATCCACAAAAGATGAGACATCACTTTACCAGAAATTGGGTAATCAGATTAACATGTCTACCAGACTAACACGCTCACCAAAATTCATTTATTTACCTCAGTGTTAGTCGCTCCACCCACCCCTGCTCTACCGTTCTCGCTCAAACTATGTGATAATTCTCTTAATTTTCTTTAAACATAGTTTGACACAACAACTTCTTACTGAGAGCACTATCTTAGTCTCCTTATTATACTTGCTTTACTATCTTCTTCTTCAAAAAAAAGGTCATCTCACAATTTATTCCAACCTTGGGTGATGATGATTTGGTATCGTAGGGTATTTTTTGTAGGATCTTCAACAAATCCTTATGGATTGGGGGAAGGGTGTAATTATATGCTTCTAGCCAGTTGCTTTCTTGTAGTTGCTGGACTTCATGACTTTAGTGGCTTACTGTTCAGCATCAAGTTTTGATATGCCAGTTTTCATCATTGATGTAGCATGGATTTGTCGACTTTCTGATATACATGAAATTTTTATGGTGTTGGATGGCCGTTTCGCAAGATTTGAATGTTCATTTTCAAAATGAGTAGCCGAAACAAGACCTTTTAAGTGAATGGTTTTGGTGCTGGGTGGTATCTCATGTGAATGCTGCACAAACTATTTTCTTTTGCAGTTATCTTGATGTTATGTGCATTCTCAAAGTAATATGTAAGGATCTGTTTACAGTTGATCTTGCTGAAAATCTTTCTGCTGACTTGAAGAAAGAAGGCTTGTGCGGAAAAACATTGACATTGAAGTTGAAAACGTCATGTTTTGAGGTACTGTTTAATTCATAACTGAAATTGTGTGCTTGAACCCTCTTTCTAGAGATTGTTTATCTACAGTCTACACATGTACTTTTGCTAAGTTCATTTTCTACTTCAAATGTCATCCTACAGTAAAATTATTGTGCAACAGTTCCTTCGAAAGGTCGAACAGCTCTGCACAAATTAATTGACCCATTAATTTGTACATTCGACACATGCCACACTGATGTGTAATTATATCATCCTGCAGTATGACATGAACCAAAAGTAACTGTTTTTGCTTGTATCCTTCAGAGGTCAGCTTTAGCCTTTTTATGCTTTTTTTTAAAAAGGAATTTATCTTTAGGGTCCTTGCCAACCCTCTGCTCCAGTGCTTCTGCCTTGTTTTTCATATGTAAAAGAACTTCTCATGCTGTTGCAATCCATGTAAAGGTTACATGAAACCAACCGTGCCTGTGCTTTTCTCTGTTATCGAAGCTTTAGATAATAGATTTGCTTGTTTATGTTCCCTCGTCTTCGGATATTTATTCCACTTTATTTGGAAGGGAGATTTTTTGGCATGTTATCCACTAATTTCAGACTTCAGGTTCGAACTCGGGCAGTGACTTTGCCACGCTACATTTTTTCAAGTGAGGATATTCTGAAACATGCAATGATGCTTCTTAAAGCTGAATTACCGGCATCTCTCCGTCTGATGGGTAAGACACTCCTTTTTTCGCATCGATTATCAAATATTGTTTCTTGACACTGTTCTGAAGTGATGCACTGAACTTTGAATTTTTTCCCCTTCTTTCAGGACTACGAATGTCACAATTCACTGAAGATGGTAAATGTGTTTCAGTAGACCCTAAACAAAAAACACTTTCTACCTTCATTGTTACAGATGATGCAATGGGAAGAAATTTAAGAGACCAAAAGCTTTCGCAGTTCAATCTTAAGGATGATACTTCATCCATAGGCAGAGGAACCAGTTTCTCTAATGATACAAGTTCATGTGAATCGATGGATTTATCCAATGTCCACCAAGTACAAAATCTTGGCCACCCTGACTCCAAGAAGGGCCAGGTCGTGGTGGAAGATGGGGAAAGTTTAGATCTTCAAATTCATTGTTCGAGACAAAATGTATGTTTACTAGTCCTGGCTGTTTTTGGCATGGAAACAACATAAAAAACACTGAAGCTTTTAGGTTGCTTCTTACCTAGTCTCCTTTTCTTATTCCAATCAAAAGTTATTCAAAATCTTTGTTCCTTAGGCTGATGACCTCAGTACAGAGCATGGTGCAATAAAGATGGTTCCAACCGGTGCTGCAAGAGATTCCCCTTCCATGAAGTACGAGGACAGCTGCCTGGAAAGACAGAGAAGAGTAATCGGCTGCAGTGACGATGAACCAGTGTCATTGCATGATAACAAACCTTTTCTTTGGTTGAACGATTACATATGCTCCATATGTGGTATCGAACTACCACCTTGCTTCATCGATGAAAGACAAGAACATTTTGATTTCCATCTAGCTGAAAGGCTGCAAGAAGAAGAGTCGAGCAGTGTTCTGCGAATTCCCACGCCTAGGAAAAGGTAACTGATCCATTTATTGCTTTTTCTTGAGCCAAGAGTTTCCCCTTCGCCCCTCATAACCGAGTGAAGAATCTCGTGATCTTTGAATATATTCCAGGCTCATCCACGAAGACCATAAAGTGATCCACCGTCAACAGAAAAAGAAGTCCAAAGCCTCTCCTTCGAAAGGTACACACGTTCCAATTGACATGTTCTTTGTAAAGACAAGTCAAAATTTCGCGTAAGTGGCCGCTTCCCGAACAAAGTCCTCTCGGCCCACATTCAATCAAAAATTCCGATTTTCACACACTATCATATCTAAATTCCGATTTTCACATTCTCTATCATATCTGTTGACTCGTGAGATATCACGATAGATACTGTATAATGTTATAAAAGTTCATGCATCTTTTAAGAGTATATTATCAAATATAGTTTGTTTGTTAAAATTTCAATTTTCATATAATCTAGAGCATTGTTTTTAGAGCCGGATCGGGTTGGACTAGCCGGTTCGACCTGGAACTAGTCACGGTCCGGTACGGTCCGGTCCGAACCATACCTTTAAACCATTCTAAATGACAAATCAATCAACACCGTTTAAGAACCAGTGAACCGCTCAAAATTCGGTCGGACCTAGGTTTGTAATTGAACGGTTTACGAACTTTGTGAACCGAGTTGATAAATATTTGATTTGCATTCGAATTTATCAACTCGAGTCGAACTCGACTCGAAATTATTTTGTTCGATGGTTCGTGGACTTTAATATTTTATTATTATTTTTGTAATTTTTTTAGAATTTAATTATTCTTATATTTATTTTAGTAGTATTAGTGTTTTTATTTGATTTATTTTTTGTTTTATGT